>NW_028166023.1:0-10000 GCF_964263955.1 Coregonus lavaretus
CTGTACAGCTCAGTTGGTAGAGTAGGAGTAGGTCTCTTCCCTGTGGATAACTGTGGTTCCTCTGATGGATGTCTTCTTTATGTACAGCTCAGTTAGTAGAGCATTTCGCTTGCAACGCCAGGATTATGAACCTGTCAGACCTCAGATAGACAGTAATGAAGAAGAACCTGTCAGACCTCAGATAGACAGTAATGAAGAAGAACCTGTCAGACCTGGCTAGCTAGATTATTATGATTCACAGCTAGCTGATGATTATGAAGTAAATAGTTTGCTTTGTGTATATCTTGTTTGGTCTCTATTATTGCCATTGTCCTGGCTGGGAGAAGGTTCAGTGAATGGGGAGATGCAGCGTGAGGTAATACATTAGGGGGAGTGCGAGTGCTTCTCAAATGTTTTAATGCATTCTCCACACTCTCGTCCTCACAAGAACATACTCAGGAGAATACACTTGGAGCATGTGGGTGTGGAGCACGGTAGTATGCATATTGAGAAAGACCCACAGACTGACCAGGTGAATCCAGGTGAAAGCCATGATACCTTGTTGATGTCACTTGTTAAATCCACTTTAAAATCAGTGTAGATGAAGGGGAGGAGACAGGTTAAATAAGGATGTTTAAGCCTCGAGACAATTGAGACATGGTTACTTTGCCAAGTCAGCCATTAGAATTCTGTTTTCATATTGGTTGTGGAGGTTATTAATTGAACTGAGTACATTGAGAGGTTATTAATTGTACTGAGTCACCACTGGGTATGCTTTCTAAACAGGTCCCCACCCGAAAACACACACACACGTACACACACACACAGGCACACACACACACACACACACACAGGTATACACACACAGGTACACACACACAGGTACACACACAGACGCTGGCAGGCTGCAAACAGACACACAGACACAGGTTGGAGGCAGACAGAGGGCTGTTCTTAAAGTTTTTAATGTTGGTAGGTGGTCGTTTGGCGGCTTTTTCCTGACTACACCACATCACCTGTAGGACAACTGATCCTTCAGCTGCAGTGATTGGCCAGTTACAGCATGTCATGTCTGACATCACTATTGTTCACGATTTGCACCCATGCAGCTTGGCCACGGCATCCCCGTTTTGGTCATCTTTGCAGTGGAGAGACATTATCAATCATTTATTCAAATAACTAAAAAAAAGTGGAAACACGTTTGCACAGTAAGAAGTCAAGCTCTCCTTTTCAAAGTGGCTAGACTGGAGCAGTCAGAGGTTTTACCCAAGGTGAGTTGTCGGGCGGTTGTTGCCAGTGGTTGTCATGGGTTGTCAGAGCAGCACTGGACTCTCAGCTCCTCTCGCTCCCCAGAGTGATGTGATACAGTACTGTAGCAACACCAGAGAGATGGCAGGGGGTGTCAGTAGGACTGTGAGTGATGTGATAAAGTACTGTAGCAACACCAGAGAGATGGCAGGGGGTGTCAGTAGGACTGTGAGTGATGTGATACAGTACTGTAGCAACACCAGAGAGATGACAGGGGGTGTCAGTAGGACTGTGAGTGATGTGATACAGTACTGTAACAACACCAGAGAGATGGCAGGGGGTGTCAGTAGGACTGTGAGTGATGTGATACAGTACTGTAGCAACACCAGAGAGATGGCAGGGGGTGTCAGTAGGGCTGTGAGTGATGTGATACAGTACTGTAACAACACCAGAGAGATGGCAGGGCGTGTCAGTAGGGCTGTGAGTGATGTGATACAGTACTGTAGCAACACCAGAGAGATGGCAGGGGGTGTCAGTAGGGCTGTGAGTGATGTGATACAGTACTGTAGCAACACCAGAGAGATGGCAGGGGGTGTCAGTAGGACTGTGAGTGATGTGATACAGTACTGTAGCAACACCAGAGAGATGGCAGGGGGTGTCAGTAGGGCTGTGAGTGATGTGATACAGTACTGTAGCAACACCAGAGAGATGACAGGGGGTGTCAGTAGGGCTGTGAGTGATGTGATACAGTACTGTAGCAACGCCAGAGAGATGGCAGGGGGTGTCAGTAGGGGCTGTGAGTGATGTGATACAGTACTGTAGCAACACCAGAGAGATGGCAGGGGGTGTCAGTAGGGCTGTGAGTGATGTGATACAGTACTGTAGCAACACCAGAGAGATGACAGGGGGTGTCAGTAGGGCTGTGAGTGATGTGATACAGTACTGTAGCAGCACCAGGGGATGTGGTCCGCTGTATGAGGTGACAGGAGGTGTTAGTTGTAGTTGTCCATGGCACCAGGGGATGTGGTCCGCTGTATGAGGTGACAGGGGGTGTTAGTTGTAGTTGTCCATGGCACCAGGGGATGTTGTCCGCTGTATGAGGTGACAGGGGGTGTTAGTTGTAGTTGTCCATGGCACCAGTGGATGTGGTCCGCTGTATGAGGTGACAGGGGGTGTTAGTTGTAGTTGTCCATGGCACCAGGGAGTGTTAGTTGTAGTTGTCCATGGCACCAGGGGGTGTTAGTTGTAGTTGTCCATGGCACCAGGGGGTGTTAGTTGTAGTTGTCCATGGCACCAGGGGGTGTTAGTTGTAGTTGTCCATGGCACCAGGGGGTGTTAGTTGTAGTTGTCCATGGCACCAGGGGGTGTTAGTTGTAGTTGTCCATGGCACCAGGGGGTGTTAGTTGTAGTTGGCAATGGCACCAGGGGGTGTTAGTTGTAGTTGTCCATGGCACCAGGGGGTGTTAGTTGTAGTTGTCCAATGCTGGTTTCTAGGACAGAGGGTTGTCCAATGTAACAGTACCAGAGTGGATGGCAGGCGGTGTGAATGGGATTTTACCATGGGTGTGAATGGGATTTTACCATGGGTGTGAATGGAATTGTTCCATGGGTGTGAATGGGATTTTACCATGGGTGTGAATGGGATTTTACCATGGGTGTGAATGGGATTTTACCATGGGTGTGAATGGGATTTTACCATGGGTGTGAATGGGATTTTACCATGGGTGTGAATGGGATTTTACCATGGGTGTGAATGGGATTGTTCCATGGGTGTGAATGGGATTTTACCATGGGTGTGAATGGGATGCTACCATGGGTGTGAATGGGATTTTACCATGGGTGTGAATGGGATTGTGGCATGGGTGTGAATGGGATTTTACCATGGGTGTGAATGGGATTGTTCCATGGGTGTGAATGGGATTTTACCATGGGTGTGAATGGGATTTTACCATGGGTGTGAATGGGATTTTACCATGGGTGTGAATGGGATTTTACCACGGGTGTGAATAGGATTTGTTTCGGTTTCTAGGGCATGGGGTGTGTGACTGTGAGTGGTGCTTGTCCAGAGTTGCTCTCCGGGGCTCTGATGAGCGTCACCCAGCAGCTGCCTTTTATAACATGGGTGTGTCCCCAATGGCACCATATTCTCCACATGGCTCTGGCCGAAAGTAGTGCGCTATGTAGGGAATAGGGTGCCATTTGGAACGCATCCATGGAGCAGCTCGTTAGGCCACAGCTCCACAGATGGAGGGCTGCTAGCCAGGGCATGATGGGCCCAGGTCCGCCTCACGGCTGCTTATTAGCACGATGATGAGACCGATACTCCATGGGGTTATTGTGACGCGTACAAGTGGCATAGTGGTGGCTGCATCATGTTATGGGTATGCTTGTAATCGTTAAGGAAGGGAGTTTTTCAGGATAAAAAATACATGGAATGGAGCTAAGCACAGGCAAAATCCTAGAGGAAAACCTAGTTCAGTCTGCTTTCCAACAGACACTGGCAGATGAATTCACCTTTCAGCAGGACATAACCTAAATCACAAGGCCAAATCTACGCTGGAATTGCTTACCAAGAAGTGAATGTTCCTGAGTGGCAGAGTTACAGTTTTGACTTAAATCTGCTTGAAAATCTATGGCAATACTTGAAAATGGTTGTCTAGCAATGATCCACAACCATCTTGACGGAGCTTGAAGAATTCTGAAAATAATAATGTGCAAAATATTGTACAATCCAGGTGTGCAAAGCTCTTAGAGACTTACCCAGAAAGACTCCCAGCTGTAATCGCTGCCAAAGGTGATTCTAACCTGTAGGGATTCAGGGGTGTGAATACTTACGTAAATGAGATATTCAAGACATGACTAAAGATAGAATCCCAAGTGAAGAACATGATGCAACTGAATGAAGCCTATATCATGGAGCAGAGGGTATAACATCATATAACGGCACATAACATTTAGTGATTCAAATAATAAACAACTTTGTAACGTTTAATGACACAGATCAAAAGGAGGTAAATGGAGGTCATTATAAAATCCAAGGCACGCTTCAAATTTGTAAACATTTAAATGCAATGGTTTTATTTAAATTGGCATATACACAAGGACGAGTGACTCTGATTACGTCGAAATGAGCCCCAGTTCGCATATAAAGACATTTTAATTTGGACTAATTCACAGAGTGCCTTGGAATTGTATTGTGGAAAATTACTTTTATATTAACTTCATGTTGATGCGTATAAAAATCAGAAACTGTTGTCGAGGAAAGGTTAAAGCTACAAAATGTCTTCTTCTATGGCGGAGGCGGGAGCGTTTCTTGGGTGAGAACAAGTCGAGAAGATTATTATTTAAATTGTTCTGACCCAAGAACGACTTCCACCTCTGCCATTCTAAAAATACCTATTGTAATTATATAGCTTTAACTTTTTCCTCCAAAAGGTACAGTGAGGGAAAAAAGTATTTGATCCCCTGCTGATTTTGTACGTTTGCCCACTGACAAAGACATGATCAGTCTATAATTTTAATGGTAGGTTTATTTGAACAGTTAGAGACAGAATAACAACAACAAAATGTAATTACACTCTGAAGCACTTTCATACTTTCAAATACTTTTTTTGCATCCCAAATGGAACCCTATTGCCTACATTCATGTGACCAAGAAGTAGGAAGCAGGATGTTTGGAGTGGTGATACGGTTGGCTCTTGTAGCCAGGACCGCTATTTCTGACCTGAGTATAAGCATTTCAGACTCCTCTGTTTTGGAGACAGATCCGCAGATGGCCGGTCAAGCCATGAAATGCTAGAGCTGTGATATGTTTACCATAGTGAAAGAGGAAGAACTGACTGACATACATTTGTGAACTGTGTAAGTAACTCATTGCCACATAAGATCGGATCATTGAACTACTAGAGGAGAACAGGGTCCTAAAATAATGTCTCTCTCTGGCTAAGGAGACTTCAAGACTGCATGCTGTTGTTGCTGTGACAATTCTAACTGACCGAGGGGATAATCCAGGGTGCTCTATGAGATTGGGCTCCTGAGGATACTACCTTGGAACACTTTAACATATTAACACATTCCACCGACGAGAACAAGAGAACTACAGCGTCTTGCTCTCCACCATCGGAGGAAACGTGGAATGGAGTTGGAGGTAAGAGAGGAGGAATTTTCCAACGTATCCTCACGGCTCTGAACCCCACTTCACCGGGGCCCTCCGACGAGGTCCCCACTGCGGCTCCCCCAGTCCTTCCCAGCCCCACTTCACCGGGGCCCTCCGACGAGGTCCCCCTGCGGCTCCCCCAGTCCTTCCCAGCCCCGCTTCACCGGGGCCCTCCGACGAGGTCCCCCTGACTTCACCGGGGCCCTCCGACGAGGTCCCCCTGACTTCACCGTGGCCCTCCAACGAGGTCCCCCTGGGCTCCCCCAGTCCTTCCCAGCCCCACTTCACCGTGGCCCTCCGACGAGGTCCCCCTGCGGCTCCCCCAGTCCTTCCCACTCCACCATCGTACTGCTACAGGTATCCATATTCCCAGTGATTATTGACATTATGATTATTGACATTGTCAGTGATAATCATGTGGCCACAAATTTGAATTCCACTATTATCTCTGTTACTGTTAGCCTAAATGGGAAGTCAACTGTTAAAAAACAGATTTAAAAAACAGATAAAAATACACCTTGTGGAACAGCGGGGACTGTGAAGCAACACAAACATAGGCACATGCATATACACACACGATAACATACACACTACACACACACGTACACATGGATTATATGTTGTAGATATGTGGTAGTAGAGTAGAGGCCTGAGGGCACACACTTAATATGTTGTGAAATCTGTTATGAATGTATTGTAATGTTTTTGTAATGTTTTTAAAATGTATAACTGCCTTAATTTTGCTGGACCCCAGGAAGAGTAGCTGCTGCCTTGGCAGGAACTAATGGGGATCCATAATAAATACAAATACCAATCTCTGTTACTGTGAGCCCAAAATGGGAAGTCCACTGTAGTCAGCTCATCCAGTGCTATTATTTCAAATACCTACAGTTCCTTCAGAAAGGATTCACACCCCTTGACTTATTCCACATTTTGTTGTGTTACAGCTGGAATTCAAAATTGATTAAATATATGTTTTTTTCCCACCCATCAATTGTGCATTAATATATTTGCCATGCTCTTGTCCTCTCCTCTCTAAGCTTACTCTTCTGTCTTCCAGAGATGATTGGGGAGGCTGAGGTGCTTGAGGTCCAACCTGAAACCCCCTGAAACTAAGCAACATCTTCCCCAGGATGACAGGAATGACCAGTGTGATCAGAACGTCTCCTTTCCATTGTTATGCTTTTGTTTTCATGATAGATCCACCATCTGTACCTAATGTAGTTAGTGTGAAACATAGGATTACCTATTAGAAAATAGTCATTTAATAGGATCTCTAAACGTTATCTTATATACTAGTTCATCTGTATTATCATGAGCCACTATTATGTAACACAGTTGTTATGGTTGAATGGTTGTTACAGTGTCAAACAACTCTGAGACAATTTACTCAGATTATTGGGCCACTTTTGTGTGATTTTTGTATTATCATTTGCTTGGCATACTTTCTCTTACAGCCGTGTGTATCTAGCTGCTTGGCACGCAAAGCCAAGCTAGATAATGATATATAATGAGCTATCTGGATAAATAGGCTGTTTATTTCACAATGATTTATTATATCTCTGAAAATAGATGTGCAATATACAAAGCCTTTGAATGGTCCCCTACCCCTGGCCAGCAGGTTTCTATTCAATCCATTAAGCCCAATTAATTCATCCTGATTATATAAAACTGGGCATTATGCTAGCTTCAAAATCCATATATCTGGATGTTGGATTCTCTTTCACACATCTAAAACGTCTGAGCACAGCATGAACCCCTGTTTTGATCTTTACCATAGGCCTATACTTATAATGCTCCAAACAAAAAAAGAGTCATTAGGAAGTCCCCGGAACGTCATGAAATGGTTGCCTAAAGTCTTCAGGACGTTGTGTCATGGTGTCACGTTCGTTGAGAGAAGGGTCAGACCAAGGTGCAGCGTGGTATGCGAACATGTTTATTTAACTCAATAAACATAAACAAAACAAGAAACAACGTAACGTGAAGTCCTCAGGCTAAACACTGGTTTGGTGCGAGGAGCAGGGACGGGGCGTACCGGGCTGGCGACAGGCACCACTGGTTTGGTGTGAGGAGCTGGCACGGGCCGTACCGGCCTGGATACGCGCACCACTGGTTTGGTGCGGGGAGCAGGTACGGGCCGTACCGGACTGTGGAGGCGCACTGGAGGTCTGGAGCGTAGAGCTGGCACAACCCGTCCTGGCTGGATGCCCACTTCCGCACAGTACGTGTGTGGCGTTAGCACAGGACGCACTGGGCTGTGCACGCGCACTGGCGATACAGTACGTAGAACCGGCGCAGGATATGCTGGACCGAGGAGGCGTACTGGAGACCAGGAGCGTTGAGCCGGCACAAGGGTGTTCCATTTGTCCAGGTGGGAAAGGGCAGTGTGGAGTGCAATAGAGATTGCGTCATCTGTGGATCTGTTGGGGCGGTATGCGAATTGTAGTGGGTCTAGGGTATCTGGGATGATGGTGTTGATGTGAGCCATGACCAGCCTTTCAAAGCACTTCATGGCTACAGACGTGAGTGCTACGGGGCGGTAGTCATTTTGGCAGGTTACCTTGACGTTCTTGGGCACAGGGACTATGGTGGTCTGCTTGAAACATGTAGGTATTACAGACTCTGTCAGGGAATGGTTAAAAATGTCAGTGAAGACACTTGCCAGTTGGTCAGCACATGCGTCCTGGTAACCCATCTGGCCCTGCGGCCTTGTGAATGTTGACCTGTTTAAAGGTCTTACTCACATCGGATACGGAGAGCATGATCACACAGTCATCCGGAACAGCTGGTGCTCTCATGCATGGTTCATTGTTGCTTTCCTCGAAGTGAGCATAGAAGGCATTTAGCTAATCTGGTAGGCTCGCGGCACTGGGAAGCTTGCAGCTGGGTTTCCCTTTGTAATCCGTAATAGTATGTAAGCCCTGCCACACCCGACGAACGTCAGAGCCGGTGTATTAGGATTCAGTCTTAGTCCTGTATTGACGGTTTGCCTGTTTGATGGTTCGGCGGAGGGCATAGCGGGATTTCTTATAAGCGTCTGGATTAGTATCCCGCTCCTTGAAAGTGGCAGATCTAGCCTTTAGCCTGTAATCCATGGCTTCTGGTTGGGATATGTACGTACGGTCACTGTGGGGACGACGTCATCAATGCACTTATTGATGAAGCCGGTGACTGATGTGGTATACTCCTCAATGCCATCGGATGAATCCCGGAACATATTCCAGTCTGTGCTAGCAAAACAATCCTGTAGCTTAGCATCCGCGTCATCTGACCACTTCCGTATTGAGCGAGTCACTGGTAATTCCTGCTTGAGTCTTTTCTTGTAAGCAGGAATCAGGAAGATAGAATTATGGTCAGATCTGCCAAATGGACGTCTCTGTGTGTGGAGTAAAGGTGGTCTAGATTTTTTTTCCTTTGGTTGAACGTGATATGTTGGTAGAAATGAGGTAAAACGGATGTAAGTTTTCCTGCATTAAAGTCCCTGGCTACTAGCAGCGTCGCTTCTGGGTGAGCATTCTCTTGTTTGCTTATGGCCTTATACAACTCGTTGAGTGCGGTCTTAGTGCCAGCATCAGTTTGTGATGGTAAATAGACAGCTACAAAAAATATAGTAAATAGTATGTTCTACAGCTTATCATGATGTACCTCAGGCAAGCAAAACCTAGAGACTTCCTTAATAATAGAGCTGTTACTGACAAATAGACACAGACCACTACCCCTCGTCTTACCGAATGTTGCTGTTCTGTCTTGCGAATGCACGGGAAACCCAGCCAACTGTATATTATCCATGTCCTCATTCAGCTACGACTCGGTGAAACATAAGATATTACAGTTTTTAATGTCCCGTTGGTAGGATAGTCTGGAATGGAGCTCATCCAGTTTATTCTCCAGTGATTGCACGTTCGCCAGTAAGACGGACGGTAAAGGCGATTAACCACTCACCAACGAATTCTCACCAAGCACCCGGATCTGCAGCCCCTGTATCTGCGTGGATTTGGGCCTGGTCAGGGAGGAGACGTAAATCTTTCGCCTCTGATACGTTCAATAACTTTTTTTTCGTTCAGTCCGACGGTGAGTTATCGCTTTTCTGATGTCCAGAAGCTATTTTTGGTCATAAGAGATGGTGGCAGAAACATAATGTACATAAAAAGTTACAAACAATGTAAAAAAAAACACACACACAATTGGTTAGGAACCTGTATAACGCCAGCCATCCTGCTATGATCCTGGGACATCGCTGATAACCAGGTCTGGATGCTTTTAGGACCTTCTCAAGACATTCAGTGTATCAGTAGTTAGGTTGTTGCCTAATGGTCCCAAAGGAACATTACCACTCCCCAATGTTTCCTCTAAGCTGAGCGGCCACGCACCTCCTCCAGGACTGCCGCTCAGAGGAAATTTACATTTACATTATTTAGCATACGCTCTTATCCAGAGCGACTTACAGTTAGTGCATACATTATTCTTTTTTTATTTTCATACTGGCCCCCCGTGGGAATCGAACCCACAACCCTGGCGTTGCAAACGCCATGCTCTACCAACTGAGCTACCTCCCTGCCGGCCATTCCCTCCCCTACCCTGGATGACGCTGGGCCAATTGTGCGCCGCCCCATTGGT
>NW_028166022.1:0-12500 GCF_964263955.1 Coregonus lavaretus
AAGTCCTACCATACCTCAGTGTAGAGGGGAATCCTGACTGTACCTTATTATGTCAAGTCCTACCATACCTCAGTGTAGAGGGGAATCCTGACTGTACCTTATTATGTCAAGTCCTACCATACCTCAGTGTAGAGGGGAATCCTGACTGTACCTTATTATGTCAAGTCCTACCATACCTCAGTGTAGAGGGGAATCCTGACTGTACCTTATTATGTCAAGTCCTACCATACCTCAGTGTAGAGGGGAATCCTGACTGTACCTTATTATGTCAAGTCCTACCATACCTCAGTGTAGAGGGGAATCCTGACTGTACCTTATTATGTCAAGTCCTACCATACCTCAGTGTAGAGGGGAATCCTGACTGTACCTTATTATGTCAAGTCCTACCATACCTCAGTGTAGAGGGGAATCCTGACTGTACCTTATTATGTCAAGTCCTACCATACCTCAGTGTAGAGGGGAATCCTGACTGTACCTTATTATGTCAAGTCCTACCATACCTCAGTGTAGAGGGGAATCCTGACTGTACCTTATTATGTCAAGTCCTACCATACCTCAGTGTAGAGGGGAATCCTGACTGTACCTTATTATGTCAAGTCCTACCATACCTCAGTGTAGAGGGGAATCCTGACTGTACCTTATTATGTCAAGTCCTACCATACCTCAGTGTAGAGGGGAATCCTGACTGTACCTTATTATGTCAAGTCCTACCATACCTCAGTGTAGAGGGGAATCCTGACTGTACCTTATTATGTCAAGTCCTACCATACCTCAGTGTAGAGGGGAATCCTGACTGTACCTTATTATGTCAAGTCCTACCATACCTCAGGAGGGGAATCCTGACTGTACCTTATTATGTCAAGTCCTACCATGACCTCAGTGTAGAGGGGAATCCTGACTGTACCTTATTATGTCAAGTCCTACCATACCTCAGTGTAGAGGGGAATCCTGACTGTACCTTATTATGTCAAGTCCTACCATACCTCAGTGTAGAGGGGAATCCTGACTGTACCTTATTATGTCAAGTCCTACCATACCTCAGTGTAGAGGGGAATCCTGACTGTACCTTATTATGTCAAGTCCTACCATACCTCAGTGTAGAGGGGAATCCTGACTGTACCTTATTATGTCAAGTCCTACCATACCTCAGTGTAGAGGGGAATCCTGACTGTACCTTATTATGTCAAGTCCTACCATACCTCAGTGTAGAGGGGAATCCTGACTGTACCTTATTATGTCAAGTCCTACCATACCTCAGTGTAGAGGGGAATCCTGACTGTACCTTATTATGTCAAGTCCTACCATACCTCAGTGTAGAGGGGAATCCTGACTGTACCTTATTATGTCAAGTCCTACCATACCTCAGTGTAGAGGGGAATCCTGACTGTACCTTATTATGTCAAGTCCTACCATACCTCAGTGTAGAGGGGAATCCTGACTGTACCTTATTATGTCAAGTCCTACCATACCTCAGTGTAGAGGGGAATCCTGACTGTACCTTATTATGTCAAGTCCTACCATGAACCTCAGTGTAGAGGGGAATCCTGACTGTACCTTATTATGTCAAGTCCTACCATACCTCAGTGTAGGGGGGAATCCTGACTGTACCTTATTATGTCAAGTCCTACCATACCTCAGTGTAGAGGGGGAATCCTGACTGTACCTTATTATGTCAAGTCCTACCATACCTCAGTGTAGAGGGGAATCCTGACTGTACCTTATTATGTCAAGTCCTACCATACCTCAGTGTAGAGGGGAATCCTGACTGTACCTTATTATGTCAAGTCCTACCATACCTCAGTGTAGAGGGGAATCCTGACTGTACCTTATTATGTCAAGTCCTACCATACCTCAGTGTAGAGGGGAATCCTGACTGTACCTTATTATGTCAAGTCCTACCATACCTCAGTGTAGAGGGGAATCCTGACTGTACCTTATTATGTCAAGTCCTACCATACCTCAGTGTAGAGGGGAATCCTGACTGTACCTTATTATGTCAAGTCCTACCATACCTCAGTGTAGAGGGGAATCCTGACTGTACCTTATTATGTCAAGTCCTACCATACCTCAGTGTAGAGGGGAATCCTGACTGTACCTTATTATGTCAAGTCCTACCATACCTCAGTGTAGAGGGGAATCCTGACTGTACCTTATTATGTCAAGTCCTACCATACCTCAGTGTAGAGGGGAATCCTGACTGTACCTTATTATGTCAAGTCCTACCATACCTCAGTGTAGGGGGGAATCCTGACTGTACCTTATTATGTCAAGTCCTACCATACCTCAGTGTAGAGGGGAATCCTGACTGTACCTTATTATGTCAAGTCCTACCATACCTCAGTGTAGGGGGGAATCCTGACTGTACCTTATTATGTCAAGTCCTACCATACCTCAGTGTAGGGGGGAATCCTGACTGTACCTTATTATGTCAAGTCCTACCATACCTCAGTGTAGGGGGGAATCCTGACTGTACCTTATTATGTCAAGTCCTACCATACCTCAGTGTAGAGGGGAATCCTGACTGTACCTTATTATGTCAAGTCCTACCATACCTCAGTGTAGAGGGGAATCCTGACTGTACCTTATTATGTCAAGTCCTACCATACCTCAGTGTAGGGGGGAATCCTGACTGTACCTTATTATGTCAAGTCCTACCATACCTCAGTGTAGAGGGGAATCCTGACTGTACCTTATTATGTCAAGTCCTACCATACCTCAGTGTAGAGGGGAATCCTGACTGTACCTTATTATGTCAAGTCCTACCATACCTCAGTGTAGAGGGGAATCCTGACTGTACCTTATTATGTCAAGTCCTACCATACCTCAGTGTAGAGGGGAATCCTGACTGTACCTTATTATGTCAAGTCCTACCATACCTCAGTGTAGAGGGGAATCCTGACTGTACCTTATTATGTCAAGTCCTACCATACCTCAGTGTAGGGGGGAATCCTGACTGTACCTTATTATGTCAAGTCCTACCATACCTCAGTGTAGAGGGGAATCCTGACTGTACCTTATTATGTCAAGTCCTACCATACCTCAGTGTAGAGGGGAATCCTGACTGTACCTTATTATGTCAAGTCCTACCATACCTCAGTGTAGAGGGGAATCCTGACTGTACCTTATTATGTCAAGTCCTACCATACCTCAGTGTAGAGGGGAATCCTGACTGTACCTTATTATGTCAAGTCCTACCATACCTCAGTGTAGAGGGGAATCCTGACTGTACCTTATTATGTCAAGTCCTACCATACCTCAGTGTAGAGGGGAATCCTGACTGTACCTTATTATGTCAAGTCCTACCATACCTCAGTGTAGGGGGGAATCCTGACTGTACCTTATTATGTCAAGTCCTACCATACCTCAGTGTAGAGGGGAATCCTGACTGTACCTTATTATGTCAAGTCCTACCATACCTCAGTGTAGAGGGGAATCCTGACTGTACCTTATTATGTCAAGTCCTACCATACCTCAGTGTAGAGGGGAATCCTGACTGTACCTTATTATGTCAAGTCCTACCATACCTCAGTGTAGGGGGGAATCCTGACTGTACCTTATTATGTCAAGTCCTACCATACCTCAGTGTAGGGGGGAATCCTGACTGTACCTTATTATGTCAAGTCCTACCATACCTCAGTGTAGGGGGGAATCCTGACTGTACCTTATTATGTCAAGTCCTACCATACCTCAGTGTAGGGGGGAATCCTGACTGTACCTTATTATGTCAAGTCCTACCATACCTCAGTGTAGAGGGGAATCCTGACTGTACCTTATTATGTCAAGTCCTACCATACCTCAGTGTAGAGGGGAATCCTGACTGTACCTTATTATGTCAAGTCCTACCATACCTCAGTGTAGAGGGGAATCCTGACTGTACCTTATTATGTCAAGTCCTACCATACCTCAGTGTAGGGGGGAATCCTGACTGTACCTTATTATGTCAAGTCCTACCATACCTCAGTGTAGGGGGGAATCCTGACTGTACCTTATTATGTCAAGTCCTACCATACCTCAGTGTAGGGGGGAATCCTGACTGTACCTTATTATGTCAAGTCCTACCATACCTCAGTGTAGGGGGGAATCCTGACTGTACCTTATTATGTCAAGTCCTACCATACCTCAGTGTAGAGGGGAATCCTGACTGTACCTTATTATGTCAAGTCCTACCATACCTCAGTGTAGAGGGGAATCCTGACTGTACCTTATTATGTCAAGTCCTACCATACCTCAGTGTAGAGGGGAATCCTGACTGTACCTTATTATGTCAAGTCCTACCATACCTCAGTGTAGGGGGGAATCCTGACTGTACCTTATTATGTCAAGTCCTACCATACCTCAGTGTAGAGGGGAATCCTGACTGTACCTTATTATGTCAAGTCCTACCATACCTCAGTGTAGGGGGGAATCCTGACTGTACCTTATTATGTCAAGTCCTACCATACCTCAGTGTAGAGGGGAATCCTGACTGTACCTTATTATGTCAAGTCCTACCATACCTCAGTGTAGAGGGGAATCCTGACTGTACCTTATTATGTCAAGTCCTACCATACCTCAGTGTAGAGGGGAATCCTGACTGTACCTTATTATGTCAAGTCCTACCATACCTCAGTGTAGAGGGGAATCCTGACTGTACCTTATTATGTCAAGTCCTACCATACCTCAGTGTAGAGGGGAATCCTGACTGTACCTTATTATGTCAAGTCCTACCATACCTCAGTGTAGAGGGGAATCCTGACTGTACCTTATTATGTCAAGTCCTACCATACCTCAGTGTAGGGGGGAATCCTGACTGTACCTTATTATGTCAAGTCCTACCATACCTCAGTGTAGGGGGGAATCCTGACTGTACCTTATTATGTCAAGTCCTACCATACCTCAGTGTAGGGGGGAATCCTGACTGTACCTTATTATGTCAAGTCCTACCATACCTCAGTGTAGAGGGGAATCCTGACTGTACCTTATTATGTCAAGTCCTACCATACCTCAGTGTAGGGGGGAATCCTGACTGTACCTTATTATGTGGAATCCTGACTGTACCTTATTATGTCAAGTCCTACCATACCTCAGTGTAGAGGGGAATCCTGACTGTACCTTATTATGTCAAGTCCTACCATACCTCAGTGTAGAGGGGAATCCTGACTGTACCTTATTATGTCAAGTCCTACCATACCTCAGTGTAGGGGGGAATCCTGACTGTACCTTATTATGTCAAGTCCTACCATACCTCAGTGTAGAGGGGAATCCTGACTGTACCTTATTATGTCAAGTCCTACCATACCTCAGTGTAGAGGGGAATCCTGACTGTACCTTATTATGTCAAGTCCTACCATACCTCAGTGTAGGGGGGAATCCTGACTGTACCTTATTATGTCAAGTCCTACCATACCTCAGTGTAGGGGGGAATCCTGACTGTACCTTATTATGTCAAGTCCTACCATACCTCAGTGTAGAGGGGAATCCTGACTGTACCTTATTATGTCAAGTTTATCTACCAATGCATCCGTGTGGATAGTAACCTCCAATTCACCATCTTCCTCTCTCCCTCTCTTCCTCCTGCTCACTTTCCCTTTCTACTTTTTTTTCTATCTCATTCATCTCTCCTCCCCCTCTCTCTCTCTCTCTCTCCCACCTCACCATTCCTCTCTCTACCTCCTCCCCCCCTCTCTCTCTCTCTCCCACCTCACCATTCCTCTCTCTACCTCCTCCCCCTCTCTCTCTCTCCCACCTCACCATTCCTCTCTCTACCTCCTCCCTCTCTCTCTCTCTCTCTCTCTCTCTCTCTCCCACCTCACCATTCCTCTCTTTACCTCCTCCCCCTCTCTCTCTCCCACCTCACCATTCCTCTCTCTACCTCCTCCCCCTCTCTCTCTCTCTCTCCCACCTCACCATTCCTCTCTTTACCTCCTCCCCCTGTCCCTCCCTCTCTCTCCCTCCCCACTCCTCCCTCCTCCTCCTTTTCTCCCTCCCCACTCCTCCCTCTCTCCCTCCCCACTCCTCCCTCTCTTCCTCCCCACTCCTCCTCTCTTCCTCCCCACTCCTCCCTCCCCCCTCCTCCCTCCCCACTCCTCCCCCTCTCCCTCTCTCCCTCCCTACTCCTCCCTCTCTCCCTCCCCACTCCTCCCTACTCCCCCTCCCTCCCTCCCTCTCTCCCTCCCCACTCCTCCCTCTCTTCCTCCCCACTCCTCCCTCTCTTCCTCCCCACTCCTCCCTCCCTACTCCTCCCTCTCTCCCTCCCTACTCCTCCCTCTCTCCGTCCCCACTCCTCCCTCCCCACTCCTCCCCCTCTCCCTCCTCCTCCCCACTCCTCCCTCCCCACTCCTCCTCCCACTCCTCCCTCCCCACTCCTCCCTCTCTCCCTCCCTACTCCTCCCTCTCTCCCTCCCCCACTCCTCCCTCTCTCCCTCCCACTCCCCACTCCCCACTCCTCCCCACTCCTCCTCCCCACTCCTCCCTCCCACTCCTCCCTCCCCACTCCTCCCTCCCCACTCCTCCCTCCCCACTCCTCCCTCTCTCCCTCCCCACTCCTCCCTCTCTCCCTCCCCACTCCTCCCTCTCTTCCTCCCACTCCTCCCTCCCACTCCTCCCCCTCTCCCACTCTCCCTCCTACTCCCCTCTCTCCCTCCCTACTCCTCCCTCTCTCCGTCCCCACTCCTCCCCACACTCCTCCCTCCCCACTCCTCCCCCTCTCCCTCCTCCCTCCCTACTCCTCCCTCTCTCCCTCCCTCTCTCCCTCTCTCCGTCCCCACTCCTCCCCACTCCTCCCTCCCACTCCTCCCCCTCTCCCTCCTCCCTCCCTACTCCTCCCTCTCTTCCTCCCCACTCCTCCCTCCCCACTCCTCCCTCTCTCCCTCCCCACTCCTCCCTCCCCACTCCTCCCTCTCTCCCTCCCCACTCCTCCCTCCCTACTCCTCCCCTCTCCCTCCCCACTCCTCCCTCCCACTCCTCCCTCTCTCCCTCCCACTCCTCCCTCCCCACTCCTCCCTCTCTCCCTCCCTACTCCTCCCTCTCTCCCTCCCTACTCCTCCCTCTCCCCCTCCCTACTCCTCCCTCTCTCCCTCCCTACTCCTCCCTCCCTACTCCTCCCTCTCTCCCTCCCCACTCCTCCCTCTCCCTCCCTACTCCTCCCTCCCTACTCCTCCCTCTCTCCCCTCCCCACTCCTCCCTCTCTCCTCCCTACTCCTCCCTCTCTCCC
Source organism: Coregonus lavaretus (assembly GCF_964263955.1). Taxonomy (NCBI): domain Eukaryota; kingdom Metazoa; phylum Chordata; class Actinopteri; order Salmoniformes; family Salmonidae; genus Coregonus; species Coregonus lavaretus. Next base: position 7,193 of record NW_028166022.1, read on the forward strand.
TCCCTCTCTCCCTCCCCACTCCTCCCTCTCTCCCTCCCTACTCCTCCCTCCCTACTCCTCCCTCTCTCCCTCCCTACTCCTCCCTCTCCCCTCCCTACTCCTCCCTCTCTCCCTCCCTACTCCTCCCTCCCTACTCCTCCCTCTCTCCCTCCCTACTCCTCCCTCTCTCCCTCCCCACTCCTCCCCCTCCCTACTCCTCCCTCTCTCCCTCCCTACTCCTCCCCCTCCCTACTCCTCCCTCTCCCCCTCCCTACTCCTCCCTCTCTCCCTCCCCACTCCTCCCTCCCTACTCCTCCCTCTCTCCCTCCCACTCCTCCCTCTCTCCTCCTTTCAGATGTACATAGCTCTGATCTCGGGCTACGCCCTCTGCCTCAGTTTCCTGCAGTTCTACACCTGTGTCCACGACCAGTGAATGGTAGGCTACTGTTTACTGCTACATTCACTGTGGTTGGCTTCTGTGTTTCTAAGGTTAGTGGAATGGTAGGCTACTGTTTACTGCTACATTCACTGTGGTTGGCTTCTGTGTTTCTAAGGTTAGTGGAATGGTAGGCTACTGTTTACTGCTACATTCACTGTGGTTGGCTTCTGTGTTTCTAAGGTTAGTGGAAATGGTAGGCTACTGTTTACTGCTACATTCACTGTGGTTGGCTTCTGTGTTTCTAAGGTTAGTGGAATGGTAGGCTACTGTTTACTGCTACATTCACTGTGGTTGGCTTCTGTGTTTCTAAGGTTAGTGGAATGGTAGGCTACTGTTTACTGCTACATTCACTGTGGTTGGCTTCTGTGTTTCTAAGGTTAGTGGAATGGTAGGCTACTGTTTACTGCTACATTCACTGTGGTTGGCTTCTGTGTTGGTTGGCTTCTGTGTTTCTGCCTGTAGACGTTGTTCTCTTGGTCATTAGAACTATGCTGCAGAATCACCACATCTTATTTCTGTGGAAAATGAAATGGGGAAATGAAAATAGGATTTTATCCCCAGAAGGTTCTAATAATAATGATAATAATAATACATTATATTTTAAGCGCTTCTAAATGTTCATTGTGCCTTTATGAGTGATCAGAGGAGAAAATAATTACATACCTCTTCTGTCAAAATAATGACAAATGTCTCTCCTCTCCCACAACTCCATCTCCCAGAATGCACTGACTTCTCTCCTCCAGTGGCGGTGATGCTGATGATCTTCCTCTGTCTGGAGGCCATCCTCTTCCTCACCTTCACCGTGGTCATGTTTGGAACGCAGATACACTCCATCTGCAACGACGAGACGGTGAGGCGCCGGGCACGCCACACGGTGGTCGTCACCACTTAAAGAACACTGTTGTCAAGGTTTCCAGGAAAAGTGAACCTCGGTCATTGAATGGTTCACTGGCTGTTTCCCTAAGGTTACTTGCTTTTCAAGTCAGGTGATTTAAATGGAGGTGTAGTAGGATGAACGATTTTAGGATTGACCCCAACCTTCAGAGCTCAGAACCTGACCCTAGTTGTGGGGAATGACCTCAATTCAATCTGACTTTATTTACCCCACAAGAGGCTCTCTGTGACTTTGTGCGACTCCAAGTCTCAGTATGTGGGTCCAGGCCTCTGTCTGCAGCCTCTCCTAGCAGATAGCTGTGGTAGTAACCACTGACTATCACAGTTCACCAGGCCTCTGTCTGCAGCCTCTCCTAGCAGATAGCTGTGGTAGTAACCACTGACTATCACAGTTCACCAGGCCTCTGTCTGCATCCTCTCCTAGCAGATAGCTGTGGTAGTAACCACTGACTATCACAGTTCACCAGGCCTCTGTCTGCATCCTCTCCTAGCAGATAGCTGTGGTAGTAACCACTGACTATCACAGTTCACCAGGCCTCTGTCTGCAGCCTCTCCTAGCAGATAGCTGTGGTAGTAACCACTGACTATCACAGTTCACCTCCAAGTAGTCTGCTAGCTGCATGACTCAATACTGCAGGGCCTGACTGGATCACTCTACCTATCCTGGTCCCTCAGCCTAGTAATGATGACAGTTGGGTTAGTGACAGAGTAACTGGTCCCTCAGCCTAGTAATGATGACAGTTGGGTTAGTAACAGAGTAACTGGTCCCTCAGCCTAGTAATGATGACAGTTGGGTTAGTAACAGAGTAACTGGTCCCTCAGCCTAGTAATGATGACAGTTGGGTTAGTGACAGAGTAACTGGTCCCTCAGCCTAGTAATGATGACAGTTGGGTTAGTAACAGAGTAACTGGTCCCTCAGCCTAGTAATGATGACAGTTGGGTTAGTAACAGAGTAACTGGTCCCTCAGCCTAGTAATGATGACAGTTGGGTTAGTAACAGAGTAACTGGTCCCTCAGCCTAGTAATGATGACAGTTGGGTTAGTAACAGAGTAACTGGTCCCTCAGCCTAGTAATGATGACAGTTGGGTTAGTGACAGAGTAACTGGTCCCTCAGCCTAGTAATGATGACAGTTGGGTTAGTAACAGAGTAACTGGTCCCTCAGCCTAGTAATGATGACAGTTGGGTTAGTAACAGAGTAACTGGTCCCTCAGCCTAGTAATGATAACAGTTGGGTTAGTAACAGAGTAACTGGTCCCTCAGCCTAGTAATGATGACAGTTGGGTTAGTAACAGAGTAACTGGTCCCTCAGCCTAGTAATGATGACAGTTGGGTTAGTAACAGAGTAACTGGTCCCTCAGCCTAGTAATGATGACAGTTGGGTTAGTAACAGAGTAACTGGTCCCTCAGCCTAGTAATGATGACAGTTGGGTTAGTAACAGAGTAACTGGTCCCTCAGCCTAGTAATGATGACAGTTGGGTTAGTAACAGAGTAACTGGTCCCTCAGCCTAGTAATGATGACAGTTGGGTTAGTAACAGAGTAACTGGTCCCTCAGCCTAGTAATGATGACAGTTGGGTTAGTAACAGAGTAACTGGTCCCTCAGCCTAGTAATGATGACAGTTGGGTTAGTAACAGAGTAACTGGTCCCTCAGCCTAGTAATGATGACAGTTGGGTTAGTGACAGAGTAACTGGTCCCTCAGCCTAGTAATGATGACAGTTGGGTTAGTAACAGAGTAACTGGTCCCTCAGCCTAGTAATGATGACAGTTGGGTTAGTAACAGAGTAACTGGTCCCTCAGCCTAGTAATGATAACAGTTGGGTTAGTAACAGAGTAACTGGTCCCTCAGCCTAGTAATGATGACAGTTGGGTTAGTAACAGAGTAACTGGTCCCTCAGCCTAGTAATGATGACAGTTGGGTTAGTAACAGAGTAACTGGTCCCTCAGCCTAGTAATGATGACAGTTGGGTTAGTAACAGAGTAACTGGTCCCTCAGCCTAGTAATGATGACAGTTGGGTTAGTAACAGAGTAACTGGTCCCTCAGCCTAGTAATGATGACAGTTGGGTTAGTAACAGAGTAACTGGTCCCTCAGCCTAGTAATGATGACAGTTGGGTTAGTAACAGAGTAACTGGTCCCTCAGCCTAGTAATGATGACAGTTGGGTTAGTGACAGAGTAACTGGTCCCTCAGCCTAGTAATGATGACAGTTGGGTTAGTAACAGAGTAACTGGTCCCTCAGCCTAGTAATGATGACAGTTGGGTTAGTAACAGAGTAACTGGTCCCTCAGCCTAGTAATGATAACAGTTGGGTTAGTAACAGAGTAACTGGTCCCTCAGCCTAGTAATGATGACAGTTGGGTTAGTAACAGAGTAACTGGTCCCTCAGCCTAGTAATGATGACAGTTGGGTTAGTAACAGAGTAACTGGTCCCTCAGCCTAGTAATGATGACAGTTGGGTTAGTAACAGAGTAACTGGTCCCTCAGCCTAGTAATGATGACAGTTGGGTTAGTAACAGAGTAACTGGTCCCTCAGCCTAGTAATGATGACAGTTGGGTTAGTAACAGAGTAACTGGTCCCTCAGCCTAGTAATGATGACAGTTGGGTTAGTAACAGAGTAACTGGTCCCTCAGCCTAGTAATGATGACAGTTGGGTTAGTGACAGAGTAACTGGTCCCTCAGCCTAGTAATGATGACAGTTGGGTTAGTAACAGAGTAACTGGTCCCTCAGCCTAGTAATGATGAGAGTTGGGTTAGTGACAGAGTAACTGGTCCCTCAGCCTAGTAATGATGACAGTTGGGTTAGTAACAGAGTAACTGGTCCCTCAGCCTAGTAATAATAACAGTTGGGTTAGTAACAGAGTAACTGGTCCCTCAGCCTAGTAATAATAACAGTTGGGTTAGTGACAGAGTAACTGGTCCCTCAGCCTAGTAATGATGACAGTTGGGTTAGTAACAGAGTAACTGGTCCCTCAGCCTAGTAATGATGACAGTTGGGTTAGTGATAGAGTAACTGGTCCCTCAGCCTAGTAATGATGACAGTTGGGTTAGTAACAGAGTAACTGGTCCCTCAGCCTAGTAATGATGACAGTTGGGTTAGTAACAGAGTAACTGGTCCCTCAGCCTAGTAATGATGACAGTTGGGTTAGTGACAGAGTAACTGGTCCCTCAGCCTAGTAATGATGACAGTTGGGTTAGTGATAGAGTAACTGGTCCCTCAGCCTAGTAATAATAACAGTTGGGTTAGTAACAGAGTAACTGGTCCCTCAGCCTAGTAATGATGACAGTTGGGTTAGTGATAGAGTAACTGTTCCCTCAGCCTAGTAATGATGACAGTTGGGTTAGTAACAGAGTAACTGGTCCCTCAGCCTAGTAATAATAACAGTTGGGTTAGTGATAGAGTAACTGGTCCCTCAGCCTAGTAATGATGACAGTTGGGTTAGTAACAGAGTAACTGGTCCCTCAGCCTAGTAATACTAACAGTTGGGTTAGTAACAGAGTGACTGGTCCCTCAGCCTAGTAATGATGACAGTTGGGTTAGTGATAGAGTAACTGGTCCCTCAGCCTAGTAATGATGACAGTTGGGTTAGTGACAGAGTAACTGGTCCCTCAGCCTAGTAATGATGACAGTTGGGTTAGTGACAGAGTAACTGGTCCCTCAGCCTAGTAATGATGACAGTTGGGTTAGTGACAGAGTAACTGGTCCCTCAGCCTAGTAATACTAACAGTTGGGTTAGTAACAGAGTGACTGGTCCCTCAGCCTAGTAATGATGACAGTTGGGTTAGTGACAGAGTAACTGGTCCCTCAGCCTAGTAATACTAACAGTTGGGTTAGTAACAGAGTAACTGGTCCCTCAGCCTAGTAATGATGACAGTTGGGTTAGTGACAGAGTAACTGGTCCCTCAGCCTAGTAATGATGACAGTTGGGTTAGTAACAGAGTAATTGGTGGCTCTCCTCTCCAGATTAATCTAATCTCCTAGTCTGACTGGACT
>NW_028166022.1:17500-96454 GCF_964263955.1 Coregonus lavaretus
CAGGGAAAGGACAGAGATGCTATGAGTTGGGGCTGGACGTTAAACACACTAGGACTTGTCCAGGACACCCAGGGGAAGGACAGATATGCTATGAAACCCCTACCTGTCCCAGACCTGCTGTTTTCAACTCTTAATGATCGGCTATGAAAAGCCAACTGAGAGACCTGAGCCCTAGGACCATACGCCGGGACTACCGGCCGTGGTGACTCCTTGCTGTCCCCAGTCCGCCTGGCCTTGCTGCTATTCCAGTTTCAACTGTTCTGCCTGCGGTTATGGAACCCCTACCTGTCCCAGACCTGCTGTTTTCAACTCTTAATGATCGGCTATGAAAAGCCAACTGAGATTTATTCCTGATTATTATTTGACCATGCTTGTCACTTATGAACATTTTTGAACATCTTGGCATGGTTCTGTTATAATCTCCACCCGGCACAGCCAGAAGAGGACTGGCCACCCCTCATAGCCTGGTTCCTCTCTAGGTTTCTTCCTAGGTTTTGCCTTTCTAGGGAGTTTTTCCTAGCCACCGTGCTTCTACACCTGCATTACTAGCTGTTTGGGGTTTTAGGCTGGGTTTCTGTACAGCACTTCGAGATATTAGCTGATGTAAGAAGGGCTATATAAAATAAAATTGATTGATTGATTGATATGAGTTGGGGCTGGACGTTAAACACACTAGGACTTGTCTAGGACACCCAGGGAAAGGACAGAGACGCTATGAGTTGGGGCTGGACGTTAAACACACTAGGACACCCAGGGAAAGGACAGAGACGCTATGAGTTGGGGCTGGACGTTAAACACACTAGGACACCCAGGGAAAGGACAGAGACGCTATGAGTTGGGGCTGGACGTTAAACACACTAGGACTTGTCTAGGACACCCAGGGAAAGGACAGAGACGCTATGAGTTGGGGCTGGACGTTAAACACACTAGGACACCCAGGGAAAGGACAGAGACGCTATGAGTTGGGGCTGGACGTTAAACACACTAGGACTTGTCTAGGACACCCAGGGAAAGGACAGAGACGCTATGAGTTGTGGCTGGACGTTAAACACACTAGGACACCCAGGGAAAGGACAGAGACGCTATGAGTTGGGGCTGGACGTTAAACACACTAGGACTTGTCTAGGACACCCAGGGAAAGGACAGAGACGCTATGAGTTGTGGCTGGACGTTAAACACACTAGGACACCCAGGGAAAGGACAGAGACGCTATGAGTTGGGGCTGGACGTTAAACACACTAGGACTTGTCTAGGACACCCAGGGAAAGGACAGAGACACTATGAGTTGGGGCTGGACGTTAAACACACTAGGACACCCAGGGAAAGGACAGAGACGCTATGAGTTGTGGCTGGACGTTAAACACACTAGGACTTGTCCAGGACACCCAGGGAAAGGACAGAGACGCTATGAGTTGGGGCTGGACGTTAAACACACTAGGACACCCAGGGAAAGGACAGAGACGCTATGAGTTGGGGCTGGACGTTAAACACACTAGGACTTGTCCAGGACACCCAGGGAAAGGACAGAGACGCTATGAGTTGGGGCTGGACGTTAAACACACTAGGACTTGTCCAGGACACCCAGGGAAAGGACAGAGACGCTATGAGTTGGGGCTGGACGTTAAACACACTAGGACACCCAGGGAAAGGACAGAGACGCTATGAGTTGGGGCTGGACGTTAAACACACTAGGACTTGTCCAGGACACCCAGGGAAAGGACAGAGACGCTATGAGTTGGGGCTGGACGTTAAACACACTAGGACTTGTCTAGGACACCCAGGGAAAGGACAGAGACGCTATGAGTTGGGGCTGGACGTTAAACACACTAGGACACCCAGGGAAAGGACAGAGACGCTATGAGTTGGGGCTGGACGTTAAACACACTAGGACACCCAGGGAAAGGACAGAGACGCTATGAGTTGTGGCTGGACGTTAAACACACTAGGACTTGTCCAGGACACCCAGGGAAAGGACAGAGACGCTATGAGTTGGGGCTGGACGTTAAACACACTAGGACTTGTCTAGGACACCCAGGGAAAGGACAGAGACGCTATGAGTTGGGGCTGGACGTTAAACACACTAGGACACCCAGGGAAAGGACAGAGACGCTATGAGTTGGGGCTGGACGTTAAACACACTAGGACTTGTCCAGGACACCCAGGGAAAGGACAGAGACGCTATGAGTTGGGGCTGGACGTTAAACACACTAGGACTTGTCCAGGACACCCAGGGAAAGGACAGAGATGCTATGAGTTGTGGCTGGACGTTAAACACACTAGGACTTGTCCAGGACACCCAGGGAAAGGACAGAGACGCTATGAGTTGGGGCTGGACGTTAAACACACTAGGACACCCAGGGAAAGGACAGAGACGCTATGAGTTGGGGCTGGACGTTAAACACACTAGGACTTGTCTAGGACACCCAGGGAAAGGACAGAGACACTATGAGTTGGGGCTGGACGTTAAACACACTAGGACACCCAGGGAAAGGACAGAGACGCTATGAGTTGGGGCTGGACGTTAAACACACTAGGACACCCAGGGAAAGGACAGAGACGCTATGAGTTGGGGCTGGACGTTAAACACACTAGGACACCCAGGGAAAGGACAGAGACGCTATGAGTTGGGGCTGGACGTTAAACACACGAGGAAACAAGGAGGTACTATCAGAATTGAGCCAATCCAAAACGCTGAAAAATGTATTTTTCTTATTTCTTTGTATTGTTGTCTTATTGGTTGTGTTTTTCCTCCTTGTTTAGAGTTACTTTAGCTGCTACAGGGTTTCCCAGACTCGGTCCAGGGCACACCCCCCCCCCCCCCCTCTGAGACACTGTTTCGTATTAACACTGGAGTGATAGATGTGCAGAAGATGATGTGCAAATAGAGATACTGGGGTGCAAAAGAGCAAAATAAATAACAATATGGGGATGAGGTAGTTGGGCGGGCTAATTTCAGATGGGCTGTGTACAGGTGCAGTGATCGGTAAGGTGCTCTGATAACTGATGCTTAAAGTTAGTGAGGGAGATAAGAGTCTCCAGCTTCACATATTTTTGCAGTTCGTTCCAGTCATTGGCAGCAGAGAACTGGAAGGAATGGCGGCCAAAGGAGGTGTTGGCTTTGGGGATGACCAGTGAGATATACCTGCTGGAGCGCAGACTACAGGTGGGTGCTGCTATGGTGACCAGTGAGCTAAGATAAGGCGGGGATTTGCCTAGCAGTGATTTATAGATGGCCTGGAGCCAGTGGGTTTGGCGACGAATATGTAGTGAGGACCAGCCAACGAGAGCGTACAGGTCACAGTGGTGGGTAGTATATGGGGCTTGGAGACACACAGCCGTTCATACAAACTTAATTGGTGAAGCAATGGGTCTGTCAACAACAGGAAGCTTGTAGTGACAGTTGAGTCTTTTCAACAGCTGGTTTTCCCCTCAACCCTCCTGACCTTTATATCGCTCTCTCTCTCTCTGCTTATTTTGTTGGCTTCACAACAGAGCCGTTGTGACACAGGGTATTGATGATCGTCAAACAACAGTTTGTTTTGTGAGATATGGGTACCATTTATAACAATACAATCATCAATCATGCAAGTATCCGCCATTGATTAATGCCATATTTTTCTGATTGTATCCATTCATTTATGATTGTAGAAATCATTTGTTTTAAAATAAAAACATGTTTTCATTTATGATTGTAGAAATCATTTGTTATATAAAATAAAAACATGTTTTGATTTACGATTGTAGAAATTATTTGTTTTAAAATAAAAACATGTTTTGATTTATGATTGTAGAAATCGTTTGTTTCATGTCCAACTGTAAAAAGACCCCATCTTTCCCTTCCTTATTGTGTATGGGTGGTCCCGGGTATGGGTGGTCCCGGGTATGGGTGGTCCCGGGTATGGGTGGCTTCCTTATTGTGCACCCTGAGGGGGTGCAGGACGTCACTAACACACTCTATCTAAAGACAACCCATGCCTTTCTATTCAAATGCTGTTATGAGAATGGATGTTATTTTTATATTTATAAGTTGGCACTAAGGGACGGGAGGGGGACACTGAAAGACAACTGGTCTGTCCCAAATGGCACCCTATCCCCTATATAGTGCACTGCTTTTGAACGTGACACATAGGGGTCTGGTCTAAAGTAGTGCTCTATATAGGGAATAGGGTGCCATTCTCTGGTCTAAAGTAGTGCACTATATAGGGAATAGGGTGCCATTCTCTGGTCTAAAGTAGTGCACTATATAGGGAATAGGGTGCCATTCTCTGGTCTAAAGTAGTGCACTATATAGGGAATAGGGTGCCATTCTCTGGTCTAAAGTAGTGCTCTACATAGGGAATAGGGTGCCATTCTCTGGTCTAAAGTAGTGCACTATATAGGGAATAGGGTGCCATTCTCTGGTCTAAAGTAGTGCACTATATAGGGAATAGGGTGCCATTCTCTGGTCTAAAGTAGTGCTCTATATAGGGAATAGGGTGCCATTCTCTGGTCTAAAGTAGTGCACTATATAGGGAATAGGGTGCCATTCTCTGGTCTAAAGTAGTGCACTATATAGGGAATAGGGTGCCATTCTCTGGTCTAAAGTAGTGCTCTATATAGGGAATAGGGTGCCATTCTCTGGTCTAAAGTAGTGCACTATATAGGGAATAGGGTGCCATTCTCTGGTCTAAAGTAGTGCTCTATATAGGGAATAGGGTGCCATTCTCTGGTCTAAAGTAGTGCACTATATAGGGAATAGGGTGCCATTCTCTGGTCTAAAGTAGTGCTCTATATAGGGAATAGGGTGCCATTCTCTGGTCTAAAGTAGTGCACTATATAGGGAATAGGGTGCCATTCTCTGGTCTAAAGTAGTGCTCTATATAGGGAATAGGGTGCCATTCTCTGGTCTAAAGTAGTGCTCTATATAGGGAATAGGGTGCCATTCTCTGGTCTAAAGTAGTGCACTATATAGGGAATAGGGTGCCATTTGAGACGCATCCAATCATATCATGACCTTAAAGTCATTGAGGCATCGTTGACTCACTCACTGTTACTGGACACTGTCACTGTTCTTCCTCTGAATCAACGTTACTGGCCTGTCTGTTCTAAAATCTGCCGTTCTGCCCTTGAGCAAGGCAGTTAACCCCCAACAACAACTGCTCCCTGGGCGCCGATGACGGGGACGTTGATGAAGGCAGCCCCTCGGCACCTCTCTGATTCAGAGGTGTTGGGTTAAATACGGAAGACACATTTCGGTTGAATGCATTCAGTTGTACTGACTAGGTATCCCCTTTACCCACCTAGTAATCTGAATTCAGTCACCTCTCTCCATTGAAACACTACTGAGAACTCCCTGGGTGCATCACAAATGGTACCATGGTCCAATGCAAGTTTAACTGCACTCCAGGACTCCTATGGATCAGGTTAGTGTATATGAGGAAGAAGGAGATATGTTTTTTTTTTATACAACTTTACATAATTGTGATTCTTTATGAGCCAACAAACCTTTTTATAAAAAAGAAGAGTACTTTACTGAAAGTCGTGAACAGGAGGCACTGTTTCCCTACGATAGAAGAGAATGGATGAACAGTATAGAGAATCTGTAGCAGGGTGCTGTGTGTTTCCTGTAGCAGGGTGCTGGGTGTTTCAGACAGCTCCACAGTATAGAGAATCTGTAGCAGGGTGCTGTGTGTTTCAGACAGCTCCACAGTATAGAGAATCTGTAGCAGGGTGCTGGGTGTTTCAGACAGCTCCACAGTATAGAGAATCTGTAGCAGGGTGCTGGGTGTTTCAGACAGCTCCACAGTATAGAGAATCTGTAGCAGGGTGCTGGGTGTTGTAGACAGCTCCACAGTATAGAGAATCTGTAGCAGGGTGCTGTGTGTTTCCTGTAGCAGGGTGCTGTGTGTTTCAGACAGCTCCACAGTATAGAGAATCTGTAGCAGGGTGCTGTGTGTTTCAGACAGCTCCACAGTATAGAGAATCTGTAGCGGGGTGCTGTGTGTTTCCTGTAGCAGGGTGCTGTGTGTTTCAGACAGCTCCACAGTATAGCCCTGTGGTAGACATGATGACATGATGGCACTGTATTAGCCCAGCTCAGAGGAAACGGACTGCATAAAACAAAAAATGTTTCTATATTCATTTACAGGTTAGTTAAACATGGCCACTCATTGGGCATATTCTATACATGACATTTGTATGGTGCTGCTGTGGAGAATGATAATATGGCGAACTGGGAGTGGAACTTGGCCTGTGGGGAATGATAATATGGGGAACTGGGAGTGGAACTTGGCCTGTGGGGAATGATAATATGGGGAACTGGAACTTGGCCTGTGGGGAATGATAATATGGGGAACTGGAACTTGGCCTGTGGGGAATGATAATATGGGGGACTGGGAGTGGAACTTGGCCTGTGGGGAATGATAATATGGGGAACTGGAACTTGGCCTGTGGGGAATGATAATATGGGGGACTGGGAGTGGAACTTGGCCTGTGGGGAATGATAATATGGGGAACTGGAACTTGGCCTGTGGGGAATGATAATATGGGGAACTGGAACTTGGCCTGTGGGGAATGATAATATGGGGGACTGGGAGTGGAACTTGGCCTGTGGGGAATGATAATATGGGGAACTGGAACTTGGCCTGTGGGGAATGATAATATGGGCACTGATGTTGGACGGTGTAGTGTATTAAGATTATGACTTTCTTAATGGTTTTAAGTGGAACCTTTGAGGATGTTTATTTTAGTGTCAAGAGGGAATGTTTTAGTGTAACGCCACATACAACAGACAGGAAGTGTGTGTTGTAGCCAGGGGATTGGACAGTAGAGGGAGCCACCCATATCTTGGGAAGATTATATATACTGGGTAAAAGCGAAGAAGAGGTTAGAGCGGCCATTGCAATCTGGGATGCCGTTCTCCGGGTGTCATGACATCTGTAACCTCATGCTGAAATCTTGTGATATGAATAAAACGTATGATCATGGTTCAGTATGAGCGGACTCCTTTGTTTCACAGCAATAATTACCAGCATTGACACGATACGACAACGGTTAGGCCTGGCTTGCAGTCGGCGTTCCAATTCATGCCAAGCGCACCAGTTTGAGTGTCAAAAACTGCAACGCTGCTTGGTTTCACGCTCAACAGTTTCCTGTGTGTATCAAGAATGGTCCACCACCCAAAGGACATCCAGAATGGTCCACCACCCAAAGGACATCCAGCCAACTTGACACAACTGTGGGAAGCATCGGAGTCAACATGGTCCATTTCCTGATGAATGGAGGCTATTCTGAGGGCTGCAACTCGATATTAGGAAGGTGTTCCTGATGAATGGAGTTCTGTTCTGAGGGCTGCAACTCGATATTAGGAAGGTGTTCCTGATGAATGGAGTTCTGTTCTGAGGGCTGCAACTCACTATTAGGAAGGTGTTCCTGATGAATGGAGGCTGTTCTGAGGGCTGCAACTCGATATTAGGAAGGTGTTCCTGATGAATGGAGGCTGTTTACTGAGGGCTGCAACTCGATATTAGGAAGGTGTTCCTGATGAATGGAGGCTGTTCTGAGGGCTGCAACTCGATATTAGGAAGGTGTTCCTGATGAATGGAGGCTGTTCTGAGGGCTGCAACTCGATATTAGGAAGGTGTTCCTGATGTTTGGTACATTCAGTGTATATTATCCATGTCGTTGTTCAGCCACGACTCTGAGAAATGTGTCTCAAATTGTCTTTATAATGTGTTGTTTGTTTTGCATAATAAACCTGATTAGTTTTTTAAATGATGGCTATTTGTCTGTTCCATTTATTGACCTGTGCAAAAACTTGTGGATGTGAACCAATATGCATTGAATTTGAATCTGATAACATCATGTTAGACTCAGATAAATCCGATTATTCAAGAATCAATGACGGACAGCAAGAAATCTACAGATTGTGCCGTTAAATCGAGCGCGGCGTACAGTACGCGCGGCAAACAAACACAAACAACACAACCTGCAGCGTGTTCTCCTAAACTGCTACGATAAATCAAATCTGACGTTAATTTGACAAAAGCTGGATCCCTTCTAGCCATGACCAACTGACTCCGTCTTCACTAAATGAATGGTATATATATATATATATATTACAATACAATAACAAAAACAGGACATCACTACACGTATATTTTATCTGAAGAAACATAAAATAACAAAGTAAAAAAATGTAATCACTACATATGAATTGAGTTACAAAAGTTAAAGTACCTAAAATAAATAAAATGAGGTGAGGGGTTACAATTGTATAAACCTATGATAGAGTTGTAAAAATACAGTAAGAATGTAACTCTATATGCAAACCAATACCTTCAGAACTTACTCAATTAATGAAATCTGATTTGTGCTTTGGAGAACATGTCAATATAGATGCATAATTTGTTAGGTTGTCCCCTGGTGGATAAGAAATGTAATAATACATTCTTAAGAGAACTTTAACTCCAAGAACAAGATCTCTCCTAGAGGGAAATTCTTCTGGAATGCATATATTACTGAAATTGAATGGAAGAAAGCTTGGTTGCTCCCACATAAATTTTGTATATCAAATAAAGAAAAATAAATTCCCTTTAAAATCTTGCACAAAATATACCCTTGCAATAACTTGTCTAAAATAAATAAATAAATAATAAAAAATAAAAATCATGGACTTAAGAGGACATAATTATGCCTTTTCTGTGATAAAGAATGGGAAACTATTATACAAATTTTTATGAGTGTGACTGTGAAGTTATTTTGGAGTGAGTTAAGTATTTCAATGTTTTATTTCATTAATAAGACCCATGTATTTACACTGAAAGATGTAATATGTTATTAAAATGAAAGTAAAACATTTGAGCCGTAAATTTCTTCATTATCTCTGGTAAATGTTATATACACAAAAACAAATATTTGAAAAATCCGACCCCAAATGCTAAATATTTTTTACTTTAAATCCAATGTTTTAATAACATCTCTAGAATTAGTCAATAAAAAAATAAATAAAAAAAAAGATTCTAAATGAAGTGGTTATTCCACTGGCTATCATAAGGTGAATGCACCAATTTGTAAGTCGCTCTGGATAAGAGCGTCTGCTAAATGACGTAAATGTAAAATGTAAATGAACGGTATCCGGGATGACGCAATGACGTTATTGACGTGGCGTGAATGTGAGCGTAATGTGGATAGACGAAAGGTTTGACCGACCACCAACCAGCGCAGCGGATGACGAATACAGCAGATACATCTTACGGCTTTGTTTACGGCGTTGGAAATGGCGGCAAACGAAAACATGGACCCCGGACCAGATGTGGAATGTGTAGTTAATCGTTGGATGGTGGATTATTATATATCTGTGGCATTTGATACTTTTAGGAATGAACGGTATACTGATTTCTGTGAGATCAGAGACATCCTTCAATGTGAGTAACGTTAGCGTCTTCGCGAAAACCAATACAGGTTTCTGTACCGTCTCTGCCTAATAAGACAGTTTGTTTAGCTAGTTTAAACGTTTTGTTTAGCTAGTTTAAACGTTTTTATACCACGTGTTAGCTAGCTCGATACGTTAGCTAACTGTGTGGTAGTACTAGTCTCGGAGATCCCTGATGAACAGTTTTTGTCCTAACGTTAGCTAAGTAAGGTTAGCATCACACAGTTGATTCAAATAACGTCAGTCAACTCAATACTATAAAGCGTTGATTATTTGAATCAGCTGTGTAGCGCTAGGACAACAACTAAACCAGTTCGTTTGTACGGGAACGACACGTTTTCCCAAAACGTTCGTGAACAGACTTGTTTGGTCCGTTCGGTGGGTGTAGCGGGTTTGGCATGAAGTAGTGACTGACGTGTTTAAAGGCAAGCTGTGCATTTTGAACCCACAACCCGTCTCCGTTTTTCAACTGGTCGTTCAATACATCACTGTTTCTGTTAATTGAACGTTGTGTTATGTACTGAACGCAGCCCAGGACCGAGTTTAGTTACACTCATCCAGACTAACTACCTCTGGAAAAGCCTGCTTATGGTTTCCGTGGATTACATTTGCAGACGTTTTGCTCCATGTGAACTACAATTCAAAACGGTTTTCGAAACATATGCAGATTATGTCCCTTATCTTTCATATCAGCGAGAAATAATATTTTAAATACAAAAAATATTAACTTTAGCAGTACACAGGGACGGTGTGTTCAATAGGGCGATATGGGCGACGCACTGCCAAACGGGAAAAGGAAGGGATTTTTTTTCTAATCAATTATATCACGGCAACAGTAGTTATCAGTGTTGTAATCTAGACGCCTGATCTGCCACAGTGCCACTAAATGTCCAATCAGGCTAAAGTCGTGCTTCAAATGGCCCTCCCCCCTTTTGGGGCGATTTCAGTCAGGTTGAAAATCGCCCAGAAGTCTGTCATAGACTCCCATGTAAAATCTATTTTTTTCAAATATCCGAGCTTTCAATACAATCTCTATGGGTTTCTGAGGGCTTGCACTTACGCGCTTTCGTCATACGTAACACATATCCATGAACGTAACTAAGAAAAAAGCGGGTAGCAGCGTCAATCAATTCACAATCACTACTATCAAAATGGCTAGGCTTCAGTCCAACTCGATTGTGTCTTTGAAAGAAGTTCCTTTTTGTCAGCGAACAAATGAAGATAAATTGGCAACGAAACAATTAGGACCTCCCAGACCAAATTTAATAATTCAACAGGTTTCTACTAAAGGGGGGAAGTCCTACACCCGAGGATTTTCCAAAAATTGGTACGAACGGAAAACCTGGCTAGCAGGCTGCGATGTAGCTAATGCAGTTTTCTGCTACCCCTGCTTACTCTTCCACCCTGAAGGCGGCACAGCAGACAGCACCGCTTGGACAGCGACTGGTGTAACCGACATGCACCATCTTTCAGAAAAGATTAAGAAACATGAGCTGTCAAAGACCCACATGGATAGCTGTTTGAGATTGTCATCTTTGGGAAGAGTGAATATTGCCACTCAACTGGATGAGGGATACAGGCTAGCTGTCCGCCGCCACAACGATGAGGTTAGCAAGAACCGCCATATCCTCAGCCGGCTTATCCAGTGTGTTAAGTTTTGCGGAGTGTTTGAGTTAGCTTTGCGAGGCAAAGATGAAACTGAGGGCTCCACCAACCCTGGTATTTTTCTTGGACGTGTCAACTTTGTGGCACAATTAGATGAGGTGTTTGATGACCATCTTAAAAATGCTAAAGTTTTCAAGGGCACATCAAAGACCATTCAAAACGAGCTACTGGAGTGTATGCTAGCGGTCACGAGGGAACATATTGTGGAGGAGGTGAAGTCTGCGAACTTCGTAGCTATCCAAGCTGACGAGACCACGGATGTTTCTACACAGACACAGTTGGTGCTTGTGCTGAGGTACATAGATAGCAAGCACAAAGTGCAGGAGCGATTTTTTGAGTTCCTTCCCATCTCGGAATCAACCTCAGCCTCAATCGCCAGTGTACTTTTGGAGAGACTGAACGGTCTTTTTGCCGATGACGAGAAAGTCAAACTCATTGCGCAAGCTTACGATGGAGCCAGTGTGATGAGGGGAGAGAAGGCAGGTGTGCAGCAGAAGGTGCGTGAGCATTTCAAGAATGCCCATTACGTGCATTGCTATGCGCATCAGCTGAATTTGATCATGCATCAAGCTACTTCTCGCATCAAAAAAGTGAACATTTTCTTTTCCGATCTGAGCGGGATTACAACGTTTTTTTCCCGGTCACCCAAACGCACCAGCATTCTTGACCAGACTGTTGCACGAAGACTGCCCAGACCTTCATCCACACGGTGGAACTTCAACAGCAGAGTCGTGAACACTGTCTACGAGAATCGAGACGACCTCATAGTATGTTTTGAAGCCATCCGGACGGGTTCATTGGGTTCATTTGACCAGCTTACTGTGAGAGAAGCATCTGGTTACGTGAGGATGCTACATGATGAAGATTTTATTTTTTTCCTGCGGCTTTTTCACAAAATCATGCCCCACGTCGACATTCTGTACCAGAAGCTACAGAAGAAGGACATCGATGCTGTCTTTATCAAACGTGCCCTCGACAGCTTCACAAGCAGTGTGCAGGCCATAAGGTAAGATTAAACAATATCATTCGATCTTTCTCAAAGCAGAGCTTTATTTGAAAATGTATGCATGAAAGGAGACTGCATTTGTGTTTGAAATCACATTATTCTCATTATATATGGCCAGTGGTGTAATCTATCTTATTTTATATACTATGTGTACTGTGCAGTGGTGCTCATAAGCTTATGATCCCATGCTAAAGTTGACTAAAAAGAGGAATAAAAAAATTAAAAAATCATCTTTTGGAAATTGATCTTAATGACTTAATTAAAAAAGTTGGAAAATCCAACCTTTAAAGACACCAATTTTCTTTTCTTTTTTATTCCTCTTTTTAGTCAACTTTAGCATGGGATCATAAGCTTATGAGCACCACTGTATACTGTGCTGAACATCCAGGCTATGTGAGACACAAAGGCTAACTTAAACACTAAAGACTTTATGCATCCCTGCCCATTTTAAGTGGAACTTAAGTATTTGTACTATACATGGATACATTGCATATACCTGTGCATCACATAGACAACAATACTGTACAAAGCCAACAAACACATTGGTCTGTTTGCCTTCAGGGACTCCTCTCAACAACAGCTGCAAGAAGCAACAGGAGCCAAAAGACCCAGAACAGCTTTGAGAGAAGAGGAGAAGCAGAGGCTGTCTGAAGAGGTCTGCAACACCATCCTGGATCACACCAAAGAAAGGTTCTCTTTCTCTGGCCACCTTGTGAGTGCTACCTTACTGCAAGCAGACATGTTTGAAAGGTACTGCCATTCATTTCCTGATGAGGCTCTGAATGCCACTGTGAATGCATACCCCATGCTGAGCAAGGCAAAGCTCAAGACAGAACTATCTCTGATCTATGAGAATCCTGAATTCAAGGGAGGCTGTGGTGCACTGGCACTGTACCAGGTTCTCATGAGCTACAACCTCCAGGAGACGTTCTCTGAGACTGTGACTCTGTTGAACATCCTCATAACTACTCCCATGACAACAGCTGAAGCTGAGAGATGTTTCTCAACTTTGACACGAGTTAAGACATTCCTGCGAAATTCAATGGGCCAGGAACGTCTGAATGCACTGGCCATGCTTTCCATGGAGAGGGAACTAGTCCTCAGCATGCCTGATTTCAATGAGAAAGTCATTGAACGCTTTGCTGTATTGAAACAGAGAAGAGAACAGTTTCAGTACAAGTAATGTAGCCTCTCTCTCTCTTTGTCCCTCCCTGTCTGTCTCTTTAACACACACACGCCCAAATCAGTTCACAGTTGATGTTGTTTAAAATAGTTTTTTTTCATTAAAAAAAAAGTAATAAAAAAAAAAAAATCTGTTCATATTTACAAATCTATACAATTGGCCAGAATATGGTTGTTCATTTTTACAAAGCCATACAGATAGCTGTGTTTACCTTTTCTAGAAATTACTTTCAAATTCTGTTTTCATTCTTATTTCATTTGTTTATGGAAATGCATATTGTTTATGCAGTGTTGAGGAATGTGAAAGAACACCCTTGATTATTTTTACTGTGATAACTTATTTTGATTTTGTAAGCCAACACTTTTGAGATCAGTCAATAAATGCTTCTGGTATTGACTTATATGCTGCCCCTGTCTTCATGTTGTTGCTGGACATATCTTTTAAAAAATGTGTGTAGGTCACCTAAATCATCAGAAAAATTGCCCCCCCCTGAGAATTTTTTCAGGAGCCGCCACTGGCAGTACAGTGGCAGTACAATAATTACTGTAATGCAGCCTCCAGACTTCAGGGCTTTCATACTTCTTCCGTTTAGCGGTGCAGAGCTGTTGTGAAGGAAGTTGTCAAAGAAGTGGGTTTGTGTTCATACAGGATGTACCGCCCCCAACCTACCGTCAGCCAATCATGTCAATGCCCTCCAGATTGTTACAACATTTGAGAGGCGCACGGCGATGCGGTACGGAGCTAGATTTGGCCTCTGCATACACCGCAATTCCAAATCAAATCAAATTGTATTGGTCACATGCGCCGAATACAACAGGTGCAGACATTACAGTGAAATGGTTACTTACAGCCCTTAACCAACAGTGCATTTATTTTTAACAAAAAAAGTAAAAAATAAAACAACAACCAAAAAAGTGTTGAGAAAAAAAGAGCAAAAATAAAATAACAGTAGGGAGGCTATATATACAGGGGGGCACCGGCTAGTTGAGGTAGTTGAAGTAATATGTACATGTGGGTAGAGTTAAAGTGACTATGAACAAGATCTCTACTAGAGGGAAATTCTTCTGGAATGCATATATTACTGAAATTGAATGGAAGAAAGCTTGGTTGCTCCCACATACATTTTGTATATCAAATAAAGAAAAATAAATTCCCTTTAAAATCTTGCACAAAATATACTTGCAATAACTTGTCTAAAATAAATAAATAAATAATAAAAAATAAAAATCATGGACTTAAGAGGACATAATTATGCCTTTTCTGTGATAAAGAATGGGAAACTATTATACAATTTTTTTATGAGTGTGACTGTGAAGTTATTTTGGAGTGAGTTAAGTATTTCAATGTTTTATTTCATTAATAAGACCCATGTATTTACACTGAAAGATGTAATATGTTATTAAAATGAAAGTAAAACATTTGAGCTGTAAATGTCTTCATTATCTCTGGTAAAGGTTATATACACAAAAACAAATATTTGAAAAATCCGACCCCAAATGATTTATATTTTTTACTTTAAATCCAATGTTTTAATAACATCTCTAGAATTAGTCAATAAAAAAATAAATAAAAACGATTCTAAATGAAGTGGTTATCCCACTGGCTATCATAAGGTGAATGCACCAATTTGTAAATCGCTCTGGATAAGAGCGTCTGCTAAATGACGTAAATGTAAAATGTAAATGAACGGTATCCGGGATGACGCCATGACGTTATTGACGTGGCGTGAATGTGAGCGTAATGTGGATAGACGAAAGGTTTGACCGACCACCAACCAGCGCAGCGGATGACGAATACAGCAGATACATCTTACGGCTTTGTTTACGGCGTTGGAAATGGCGGCAAACGAAAACATGGACCCCGGACCAGATGTGGAATGTGTAGTTAATCGTTGGATGGTGGATTATTATATATCTGTGGCATTTGATACTTTTAGGAATGAACGGTATACTGATTTCTGTGAGATCAGAGACATCCTTCAATGTGAGTAACGTTAGCGTCTTCGCGAAAACCAATACAGGTTTCTGTACCGTCTCTGCCTAATAAGACAGTTTGTTTAGCTAGTTTAAACGTTTTGTTTAGCTAGTTTAAACGTTTTTATACCACGTGTTAGCTAGCTAACTGTGCGGTAACGTTGACTGTTCGCTAGACCAGTTGGTAGTACTAGTCTCGGAGATCCCTGATGAACAGTTTTTGTCCTAACGTTAGCTAGGTAAGGTTAGCATCACACAGTTGATTCAAATAACGTCAGTCAACTCAATACTATAAAGCGTTGATTATTTGAATCAGCTGTGGACAACAACTAAACCAGTTCGTTTGTACGGGAACGACACGTTTTCCCAAAACGTTCGTGAACAGACCTGTTTGGTTCGGTGGGTGTAGCGGGTTTGGCATGAAGTAGTGACTGACGTGTTTAAAGGCAAGCTGTGCATTTTGAACCCACAACCCGTCTCCGTTTTTCAACTGGTCGTTCAGTACATCACCGTTTCTGTTAATTGAACGTTGTGTTATGTACTGAACGCAGCCCAGGACCGAGTTTAGTTACACTCATCCAGACTAACTACCTCTGGAAAAGCCTGCTTATGGTTTCCGTGGATTACATTTGCAGACGTTTTGCTCCATGTGAACTACAATTCAAACCGGTTTTCGAAACATATGCAGATTATGTCCCTTATATTTCATATCAGCGAGAAATAATATTTTAAATACAAAAAATATTAACTTTAGCAGTTTTGCACAGATCCACAATCTGTGAGTGCCTCCAGTTGACGAACTACACTTCCTCCCCAGTGAAAGGCTCTGCATGGTCAATCTGAGGTCTGAAGTGGCAGTACAATAATTACTGCAATGCAGCCTCCACAGACTTTAGGGCTTTCATACTACTTCCGTTTAGCGGAGCAGAGCTGTTGTGAAGGAAGTTGTCAAGGAAGTGAGTTTGTGTTCATACAGGACGTACCGCCCCCAACCTACCGTCAGCCAATCATGTCAATGCGGAGCCCTCCAGATTGTTACAACATTTGAGAGGTGCACGGCGATGCGGTACGGAGCTAGATTTGGCCTCTGCATGCACCGCAATTCCAAATCAAATCAAATGTTATTGGTCACATGCGCCGAATACAACAGGTGCAGACATTACAGTGAAATGCTTACTTACAGCCCTTAACCAACAGTGCATTTATTTTTAACAAAAAAAGTAAAAAATAAAACAACAAAAAAAGTGTTGAGAAAAAAAAGAGCAGAAATAAAATAAAATAACAGTAGGGAGGCTATATATACAGGGGGGTACCGGTGCAGAGTCAATGTGCGGGGGCACCGGCTAGTTGAGGTAGTTGAGGTAATATGTACATGTGGGTAGAGTTAAAGTGACTATGCATAAATAATTAACAGAGTAGCAGCAGCGTAAAAAGGATGGGGTGGGGGGGCAGTGCAAATAGTCCGGGTAGCCATGATTAGCTGTTCAGGAGTCTTATGGCTTGGGGGTAGAAGCTGTTGAGAAGTCTTTTGGACCTAGACTTGGCACTCCGGTACCGCTTGCCGTGCGGTAGCAGAGAGAACAGTCTATGACTAGAGTGACTGGAGTCCTTGACAATTTTGAGGGCCTTCCTCTGACACCGCCTGGTATAGAGGTCCTGGATGGCAGGAAGCTTGGCCCCAGTGATGTACTGGGCCGTACGCACTACCCTCTGTAGTGCCTTGCGGTCGGAGGCCAAGCAGTTGCCATACCAGGCGGTGATGCAACCAGTCAGGATGCTCTCGATGGTGCAGCTGTGGAATTTTTTGAGGATCTGAGGACCCATGCCAAATCTTTTCAGTCTCCTGAGGGGGAATAGGCTTTGTCGTGCCCTCTTCACGACTGTCTTGGTGTGTTTGGACCATGATAGTTTGTTGGTGATGTGGACACCAAGGATCTTGAAGCTCCACCTTCCATACAAAGGTCAGACCACATTTCAGATCAAGAATAAATTGGCTTTACGCTTACACACAGGTGTTCGGAATACGCTAGATGTCTCATCAAATCTAAATCCAATTGTATTGGTCACATGCCGAATACAACTGGTGTAGACTTTAACGTGAAATGCTTGCTTACGAGCCCATTCCCAACAATGCAGAGTTAAAAAGTAAGAAAAATATGTCGAGGAAAAAACAAGGAAATAGTAACACAATAAAATAACAATAACGAGGCTATATACAAGGAGTACCAGTACCGAGTCAATGTGCAGGGGTACGGGGTGGTTGAGGTAATATGTATATGTAGGTAGGGGTAAAAGAGACTAGTCAATCAGGATAGATAATAAACAGAGTAGCAGCAGCGTATGTGTGTGTGTTGGATTGTCAGTGTAGTGAGTGTGTGGGTAGAGCCCAGTGAGTGTGTGGGTAGAGTCCAGTGAGTGTCTGGGTAGAGTCCAGTGAGTGTCTGGGTAGAATCCAGTGAGTGTGTGGGTAGAGTCCAGTGAGTGTGTGGGTAGAGTCCAGTGAGTGTGTGGGTAGAGTCCAGTGAGTGTGCATAGAGCTGGTGCAAGAGAGTCAGCGCAAAACAAAATAAAGGGGGTCAATGTAAATAGTCCAGGTAGCCATTTGATTAACTGTTCAGCAGTCTTATGGCTTAGGGGTAGAAGCTGTTCAGGAGCCTTTTGGTCATGCAGTAGAAGAGAGAACAGTCTATGACTTGGGTGGCTGAAGTCTTTGACAGTCATTAGCACAGGTGGCTGCCTATGTCTTCTATAAACATGGAGATATGGCCGTGTGGGAACACCAACCCTATAAAGGTGTGTAGTAATTTTAACCTTTATTTTAATTTTATTTTTAATAATTTCTCACTGATCTGAAAGATACGTTCCTTATGTTTCCAAAACCACAAGCGATGAGTGTTTTTATTTAGAGCAAGAGTCGGGGGGGGGGGTTGGGCTCTTCACAAAACTTCCTCGGTCAGAAGATACTATCGTCAAAATGCGCTAAAGCAGTTAGCCCCATTTAATAGACGCTAGCTAACACATTATCCAACAACATCCTCTTTTCAGGTCATCTGGTTCGGCCGTTGGAAGCCAACGATGCCATGCCGAAGAAGATTCGAGCAATACAGTTCCTCACCAGGATAAATGATGGTGACAAACTCGGTGAGAATTTTGAGCTAAACTTTAAGTAACTTGCTACGTAACAACACTAGCTAGGTAACAACGCTAGCTAGGTAACAACGCTAGCTAGGTAACAACGCTAGCTAGGTAACAACACTAGCTAGGTAACAACGCTAGCTAGGTAACAACGCTAGCTAGGTAACAACGCTAGCTAGGTAACAACGCTAGCTAGGTAACAACGCTAGCTAGGTAACAACGCTAGCTAGGTAACAACGCTAGCTAGGTAACAACGCTAGCTAGGTAACAACGCTAGCTAGGTAACAACGCTATCTAGGTAACGGTATGAACTAATATTCATTCCCATGTTGAAAATCAGAGACACCTGAAATGTGACCCCAGGTGCCACAATCTGCTGTTCCCTATAGCTAGCCAGCTGTGTCTTTGAAATCAAGTCTAAGATCACTGACACAGTTGATCTCTTGCCGTCCACAGACTGATCACTGACACAGTTGATCTCTTGCCGTCCACAGACTGATCACTGACACAGTTGATCTCTTGCCGTCCACAGACTTCTCGTTTGAATCTCAGGAGTTCCTCACTCCGCTGGAGTCTGCTATGAGCGTATTGGACAGCATCAGCGAGGAGTTGACAGTTCCCCAGAAAGACCTGGAGCGAGTACACAAGTCTATCAGAGAGATGGTGAGATCTGGCCCCACTGTGTATAATAATTGAATGGTCCCCAGTTGAAACCCTAAACACTGTTGTGATTTTTCATGTCATCCCTGTCCAACATTATACGATGGGCTTCTGAGTGGCTATAGAGGGAGGACACAGTGTACTGTGGTCAATAACATTCTGCGTTAGACTGAATTGCACAACTATTTGCCCGTTCATGTCTTCCCCTTGTCATTCTGTTGTGATTGTCTTTTGCCACGTTGTGCATTCTTACATCAGTCTTCCATTCAACCTTGTTTTGTTTTGCTCTGTAGTTGGTGATGGTGTGCATTAAGAACAAAGCGTTTGACAAAGCCAAGGAGGTTTTGACGAAATACTTCCCAAAAGGCATGGTTGGAAAGGTGAGCTAACTGAAAACTCCTAAAGAGATGATGGCAACTATACGAACAGGACATGGAGGCATTTAGACCCATCTGTCTTTTAACCCGAGGGACAGGACAGAGGCATTTAGACCCATCTGTCTTTTAACCTGAGGGACAGGACAGAGGCATTTAGACCCATCTGTCTTTTAACCCGAGGGACAGGACAGAGGCATTTAGACCCATCTGTCTTTTAACCTGAGGGACAGGACAGAGGCATTTAGACCCATCTGTCTTTTAACCCGAGGGACAGGACAGAGGCATTTAGACCCATCTGTCTTTTAACCGGAGGGACAGAGGCATTTAGACCCATCTGTCTTTTAACCCGAGGGACAGAGGCATTTAGACCCATCTGTCTTTTAACCGGAGGGACAGGACAGAGGCATTTAGACCCATCTGTCTTTTAACCCGAGGGACAGGACAGAGGCATTTAGACCCATCTGTCTTTTAACCCGAGGGACAGGACAGAGGCATTTAGACCCATCTGTCTTTTAACCTGAGGGACAGGACAGAGGCATTTAGACCCATCTGTCTTTTAACCGGAGGGACAGAGGCATTTAGACCCATCTGTCTTTTAACCCGAGGGACAGAGGCATTTAGACCCATCTGTCTTTTAACCGGAGGGACAGGACAGAGGCATTTAGACCCATCTGTCTTTTAACCCGAGGGACAGGACAGAGGCATTTAGACCCATCTGTCTTTTAACCCGAGGGACAGGACAGAGGCATTTAGACCCATCTGTCTTTTAACCCGAGGGACAGGACAGAGGCATTTAGACCCATCTGTCTTTTAACCTGAGGGACAGGACAGAGGCATTTAGACCCATCTGTCTTTTAACCGGAGGGACAGGACAGAGGCATTTAGACCCATCTGTCTTTTAACCCGAGGGACAGAGGCATTTAGACCCATCTGTCTTTCAACCTGAGGGACAGGACAGAGGCATTTAGACCCATCTGTCTTTTAACCAGAGGGACAGGACAGAGGCATTTAGACCCATCTGTCTTTTAACCCGAGGGACAGGACAGAGGCATTTAGACCCATCTGTCTTTTAACCCGAGGGACAGGACAGAGGCATTTAGACCCATCTGTCTTTTAACCCGCGGGACAGGACAGAGGCATTTAGACCCATCTGTCTTTTAACCCGAGGGACAGGACAGAGGCATTTAGACCCATCTGTCTTTCAACCTGAGGTCATCATGCATTTACACAAGTTATCATAACCCTTAGGAAATGAAGTGTGAGTCCCAAATGGCACCCTATTCCCTATATAATGCAATACTTTTGATCAGAGCCATGTGGGGGCCTGGTAAAGTAGTGCACTAGAGAATAGAGTACCATTTGGGTAACGTCGTCAGAGGCTGGTGCAGGGTAACGTCGTTAGAGGCTAATGCAGGGTAACGTCGTTAGAGGCTGATGCAGGGTAACGTCGTTAGAGGCTGATGCAGGGTAACGTCGTTAGAGGCTGATGCAGGGTAACGTCGTTATAGGCTGATGCAGGGTAACGTCGTTAGAGGCTGGTGCAGGGTAACGTCGTTAGAGGCTGGTGCAGGGTAACGTCGTTAGAGGCTAATGCAGGGTAACGTCGTTAGAGGCTGATGCAGGGTAACGTCGTTAGAGGCTGATGCAGGGTAACGTCGTCAGAGGCTGATGCAGGGTAACGTCGTTAGAGGCTGATGCAGGGTAACGTCGTTAGAGGCTGGTGCAGGGTAACGTCGTTAGAGGCTGATGCAGGGTAACGTCGTTAGAGGCTGGTGCAGGGTAACGTCGTTAGAGGCTAATGCAGGGTAACGTCGTTAGAGGCTGATGCAGGGTAACGTCGTTAGAGGCTGATGCAGGGTAACGTCGTCAGAGGCTGATGCAGGGTAACGTCGTCAGAGGCTAATGCAGGGTAACGTCGTTAGAGGCTAATGCAGGGTAACGTCGTTAGAGGCTGATGCAGGGTAACGTCGTCAGAGGCTAATGCAGGGTAATGTGTCCTCCAGAAAGCGATCTTCCTGGGGCTGGTCAGAAAGAGGAGCAGTGAGCATTCAGTCCTGCAGCAGGTCACCTACCAGCAGTTTAAACAAGAGATGCTGCAGTTCTGTGAAAGCCTGTTCACCTACTCTCCTCCTTTCCTGTGCAGGGTATGTATGTATTGTATTCCCTCAGGGACACTCTGGCTGCGACCCCAATGGCACCCCTTTCCCTATATAGGGTATTGCTTTTGACCAGGGTCAATAGGGGGGCCGTTGGGGACACAGCTTCTAAATACATGCTGAGGAACATGTTGTTTTAACTGTTTGGGCTGATGTCTCAGTACTTATTCAGTTGTACTGTATCTAACTAAAGACACACTGGGAGCTCTCTGTCTCCCAGAACCCACTGCTCCTAACCCGAACTGAGGAGATCTGTCTGTGTGAATACCAGGCTGCCAGACAGCTGATGGTGAAGAGACAGGAGGCAGGACAGGATGCGGAGGAAGGAGACTGTCCCTCAGTCCCTCAGCCAGAGGACCACCTTGGACCAGTAACACAGGACAACACATCCAGACACAAACCCAGGTAGCCTCATGGATCCAATGTCAATCAATCAAAGTAAATGTATTTTATAAAGCCCTTTTACCTCAGTTATTGTGATGCCATGCTTTCCAGTTACCTAGCCTAGACTCCGAAGGTCATTGGGCCACACCACCACAGTGTGTGGAGATGCAGGGAGCTTCAACAGTATTGGGACAGTGACACCATTGTTTGTTTTGGCTCTGTACTTGTTGGATGCATTTGCCGATACTCCCAATACCTTTTGGAGCTCAATGTAGTCGACAACTTGATTTTGAGTACAACCTTCATAACGCTCTTCCTTCAAGTAATCACTAATCTGTGTGTTCAGATGTTTGCCATCGTATGTCTGTGATCCAGTAAAACCGTGTCAGACGACACGATGCCGTTCATTAGTATTGGAACACCTGGGTCGTGGTCAGACGACACGATGCCGTTCATTAGTATTGGAACACCTGGGTCGTGGTCAGACGACACGATGCCGTTCATTAGTATTGGAACACCTGGGTCGTGTTCATTAGTATTGGAACACCTGGGTCGTGTTCATTAGTATTGGAACACCTGGGTCGTGTTCATTAGTATTGGAACACCTGGGTCGTGGTCAGACGACACGATGCCGTTCATTAGTATTGGAACACCTGGGTCGTGTTCATTAGTATTGGAACACCTGGGTCGTGTTCATTAGTATTGGAACACCTGGGTCGTGTTCATTAGTATTGGAACACCTGGGTCGTGTTCATTAGTATTGGAACACCTGGGTCGTGTTAATTAGTATTGGAACACCTGGGTCGTGTTCATTAGTATTGGAACACCTGGGTCGTGTTCATTAGTATTGGAACACCTGGGTCGTGTTCATTAGTATTGGAACACCTGGGTCGTGGTCAGACGACACGATGCCGTTCATTAGTATTGGAACACCTGGGTCGTGTTCATTAGTATTGGAACACCTGGGTCGTGTTCATTAGTATTGGAACACCTGGGTCGTGTTCATTAGTATTGGAACACCTGGGTCGTGTTCATTAGTATTGGAACACCTGGGTCGTGTTCATTAGTATTGGAACACCTGGGTCGTGTTCATTAGTATTGGAACACCTGGGTCGTGTTCATTAGTATTGGAACGCCTGGGTTGTGTTCATTAGTATTGGAACGCCTGGGTCGTGTTCATTAGTATTGGAACACCTGGGTCGTGTTCATTAGTATTGGAACACCTGGGTCGTGTTCATTAGGCACCAAATGGAAGAACACTGAGTGAAACACGGAGGGACTGTTTGGACTTGTCCAATAAGAAACGCTCGGTTTTGTTTTCTGTTGCATAAGATTTTCCTCTGGTGTGCCCTAATGAATATGACCCTATCTTGATCTCTCCCTCCAGTCCTCTCTCCCTCCAGTCCTCTGTCCCTCCAGTCCTCTGTCCCTCCAGTCCTCTGTCTAAACAGCCTGACTCTGTCCCTCCAGTCCTCCCAGTGCACCCCCTGGTGGCGTCCGGCTGACCCGCAGCCGGCTGAGGGCCGTTTATACAGCCCTGGCCGAGGAGCTGAGGGAGCCCATGACCTTTGCCGAGCTGGAGGAGGTGGTGGAAAGGGAGGTGATGGAGGAGAACGCAGGAAAACGAGATGCTGTTGTGGACCAAGAGGAACCCGTCCTGCATCTCTCCGGAAGCCCCAGGTTGTCAATCATATCACTACCCTGCTGCTTCCTGTCCTATGGTAGCCTGGTTACCAGTCATATCACTACCCTGCTGCTTCCTGTCCTATGGTAGCCTGGTTACCAGTCATATCACTACCCTGCTGCTTCCTGTCCTATGGTAGCCTGGTTACCAGTCATATCACTACCCTGCTGCTTCCTGTCCTATGGTAGCCTGGTTACCAGTCATATCACTACCCTGCTGCTTCCTGTCCTATGGTAGCCTGGGTACCAGTCATATCACTACCCTGCTGCTTCCTGTCCTATGGTAGCCTGGTTACCAGTCATATCACTACCCTGCTGCTTCCTGTCCTATGGTAGCCTGGTTACCAGTCATATCACTACCCTGCTGCTTCCTGTCCTATGGTAGCCTGGTTACCAGTCATATCACTACCCTGCTGCTTCCTGTCCTATGGTAGCCTGGTTACCAGTCATATCACTACCCTGCTGCTTCCTGTCCTATGGTAGCCTGGTTACCAGTCATATCACTACCCTGCTGCTTCCTGTCCTATGGTAGCCTGGGTACCAGTCATATCACTACCCTGCTGCTTCCTGTCCTATGGTAGCCTGGTTACCAGTCATATCACTACCCTGCTGCTTCCTGTCCTGTGGTAGCCTGGTTACCAGTCATATCACTACCCTGCTGCTTCCTGTCCTGTGGTAGCCTGGTTACCAGTCATATCACTACCCTGTTGCTTCCTGTCCTATGGTAGCCTGGTTACCAGTCATATCACTACCCTGCTGCTTCCTGTCCTATGGTAGCCTGGTTACCAGTCATATCACTACCCTGCTGCTTCCTGTCCTATGGTAGCCTGGTTACCAGTCATATCACTACCCTGCTGCTTCCTGTCCTATGGTAGCCTGGGTACCAGTCATATCACTACCCTGCTGCTTCCTGTCCTATGGTAGCCTGGTTACCAGTCATATCACTACCCTGCTGCTTCCTGTCCTATGGTAGCCTGGTTACCAGTCATATCACTACGCTGCTGCTTCCTGTCCTATGGTAGCCTGGTTACCAGTTATATCACTACCCTGCTGCTTCCTGTCCTATGGTAGCCTGGGTACCAGTCATATCACTACCCTGCTGCTTCCTGTCCTATGGTAGCCTGGGTACCAGTCATATCACTACCCTGCTGCTTCCTGTCCTATGGTAGCCTGGTTACCAGTCATATCACTACCCTGCTGCTTCCTGTCCTATGGTAGCCTGGTTACCAGTCATATCACTACCCTGCTGCTTCCTGTCCTATGGTAGCCTGGGTACCAGTCATATCACTACCCTGCTGCTTCCTGTCCTATGGTAGCCTGGTTACCAGTCATATCACTACCCTGCTGCTTCCTGTCCTATGGTAGCCTGGTTACCAGTCATATCACTACCCTGCTGCTTCCTGTCCTATGGTAGCCTGGGTACCAGTCATATCACTACCCTGCTGCTTCCTGTCCTGTGGTAGCCTGGTTACCAGTCATATCACTACCCTGCTGCTTCCTGTCCTGTGGTAGCCTGGTTACCAGTCATATCACTACCCTGCTGCTTCCTGTCCTGTGGTAGCCTGGTTACCAGTCATATCACTACCCTGCTGCTTCCTGTCCTGTGGTAGCCTGGTTACCAGTCATATCACTACCCTGTTGCTTCCTGTCCTATGGTAGCCTGGTTACCAGTCATATCACTACCCTGCTGCTTCCTGTCCTATGGTAGCCTGGTTACCAGTCATATCACTACCCTGCTGCTTCCTGTCCTATGGTAGCCTGGTTACCAGTCATATCACTACCCTGCTGCTTCCTGTCCTATGGTAGCCTGGGTACCAGTCATATCACTACCCTGCTGCTTCCTGTCCTATGGTAGCCTGGTTACCAGTCATATCACTACCCTGCTGCTTCCTGTCCTATGGTAGCCTGGTTACCAGTCATATCACTACGCTGCTGCTTCCTGTCCTATGGTAGCCTGGTTACCAGTTATATCACTACCCTGCTGCTTCCTGTCCTATGGTAGCCTGGGTACCAGTCATATCACTACCCTGCTGCTTCCTGTCCTATGGTAGCCTGGGTACCAGTCATATCACTACCCTGCTGCTTCCTGTCCTATGGTAGCCTGGTTACCAGTCATATCACTACCCTGCTGCTTCCTGTCCTATGGTAGCCTGGTTACCAGTCATATCACTACCCTGCTGCTTCCTGTCCTGTGGTAGCCTGGTTACCAGTCATATCACTACCCTGCTGCTTCCTGTCCTATGGTAGCCTGGTTACCAGTCATATCACTACCCTGCTGCTTCCTGTCCTATGGTAGCCTGGTTACCAGTCATATCACTACCCTGCTGCTTCCTGTCCTATGGTAGCCTGGTTACCAGTCATATCACTACCCTGCTGCTTCCTGTCCTATGGTAGCCTGGTTACCAGTCATATCACTACCCTGCTGCTTCCTGTCCTATGGTAGCCTGGTTACCAGTCATATCACTACCCTGCTGCTTCCTGTTCTATGGTAGCCTGGTTACCAGTCATATCACTACCCTGCTGCTTCCTGTCCTATGGTAGCCTGGTTACCAGTCATATCACTACCCTGCTGCTTCCTGTCCTATGGTAGCCTGGTTACCAGTCATATCACTACCATGCTGCTTCCTGTCCTATGGTAGCCTGGTTACCAGTCATATCACTACCCTGCTGCTTCCTGTCCTATGGTAGCCTGGTTACCAGTCATATCACTACCCTGCTGCTTCCTGTCCTGTGGCAGCCTGGTTACCAGTCATATCACTACCCTGCTGCTTCCTGTCCTATGGTAGCCTGGTTACCAGTCATATCACTACCCTGCTGCTTCCTGTCCTATGGTAGCCTGGTTACCAGTCATATCACTACCCTGCTGCTTCCTGTCCTATGGTAGCCTGGTTACCAGTCATATCACTACCCTGTTGCTTCCTGTCCTATGGTAGCCTGGTTACCAGTCATATCACTACCCTGCTGCTTCCTGTCCTATGGTAGCCTGGTTACCAGTCATATCACTACCCTGCTGCTTCCTGTCCTGTGGTAGCCTGGCTACCAGTCATATCACTACCCTGCTGCTTCCTGTCCTGTGGTAGCCTGGTTACCAGTCATATCACTACGCTGCTGCTTCCTGTCCTGTGGTAGCCTGGTTACCAGTCATATCACTACCCTGCTGCTTCCTGTCCTATGGTAGCCTGGTTACCAGTCATATCACTACCCTGCTGCTTCCTGTCCTGTGGTAGCCTGGTTACCAGTCATATCACTACCCTGCTGCTTCCTGTCCTGTGGTAGCCTGGTTACCAGTCATATCACTACCCTGCTGCTTCCTGTCCTGTGGTAGCCTGGTTACCAGTCATATCACTACCCTGCTGCTTCCTGTCCTATGGTAGCCTGGTTACCAGTCATATCACTACCCTGCTGCTTCCTGTCCTATGGTAGCCTGGGTACCAGTCATATCACTACCCTGTTGCTTCCTGTCCTATGGTAGCCTGGTTACCAGTCATATCACTACCCTGCTGCTTCCTGTCCTATGGTAGCCTGGGTACCAGTCATATCACTACCCTGCTGCTTCCTGTCCTATGGTTGCCTGGTTACCAGTCATATCACTACCCTGCTGCTTCCTGTCCTATGGTTGCCTGGTTACCAGTCATATCACTACCCTGCTGCTTCCTGTCCTATGGTTGCCTGGTTACCAGTCATATCACTACCCTGCTGCTTCCTGTCCTATGGTAGCCTGGTTACCAGTCATATCACTACCCTGCTGCTTCCTGTCCTATGGTAGCCTGGTTACCAGTCATATCACTACCCTGCTGCTTCCTGTCCTATGGTAGCCTGGTTACCAGTCATATCACTACCCTGCTGCTTCCTGTCCTATGGTAGCCTGGGTACCAGTCATATCACTACCCTGCTGCTTCCTGTCCTATGGTAGCCTGGGTACCAGTCATATCACTACCCTGCTGCTTCCTGTCCTATGGTAGCCTGGTTACCAGTCATATCACTACCCTGCTGCTTCCTGTCCTATGGTAGCCTGGGTACCAGTCATATCACTACCCTGCTGCTTCCTGTCCTATGGTAGCCTGGGTACCAGTCATATCACTACCCTGCTGCTTCCTGTCCTATGGTAGCCTGGGTACCAGTCATATCACTACCCTGCTGCTTCCTGTCCTATGGTAGCCTGGTTACCAGTCATATCACTACCCTGCTGCTTCCTGTCCTATGGTAGCCTGGTTACCAGTCATATCACTACCCTGCTGCTTCCTGTCCTATGGTAGCCTGGTTACCAGTCATATCACTACCCTGTTGCTTCCTGTCCTATGGTAGCCTGGTTACCAGTCATATCACTACCCTGCTGCTTCCTGTCCTATGGTAGCCTGGTTACCAGTCATATCACTACCCTGCTGCTTCCTGTCCTGTGGTAGCCTGGCTACCAGTCATATCACTACCCTGCTGCTTCCTGTCCTGTGGTAGCCTGGTTACCAGTCATATCACTACGCTGCTGCTTCCTGTCCTGTGGTAGCCTGGTTACCAGTCATATCACTACCCTGCTGCTTCCTGTCCTATGGTAGCCTGGTTACCAGTCATATCACTACCCTGCTGCTTCCTGTCCTGTGGTAGCCTGGTTACCAGTCATATCACTACCCTGCTGCTTCCTGTCCTGTGGTAGCCTGGTTACCAGTCATATCACTACCCTGCTGCTTCCTGTCCTGTGGTAGCCTGGTTACCAGTCATATCACTACCCTGCTGCTTCCTGTCCTATGGTAGCCTGGTTACCAGTCATATCACTACCCTGCTGCTTCCTGTCCTATGGTAGCCTGGGTACCAGTCATATCACTACCCTGTTGCTTCCTGTCCTATGGTAGCCTGGTTACCAGTCATATCACTACCCTGCTGCTTCCTGTCCTATGGTAGCCTGGGTACCAGTCATATCACTACCCTGCTGCTTCCTGTCCTATGGTTGCCTGGTTACCAGTCATATCACTACCCTGCTGCTTCCTGTCCTATGGTTGCCTGGTTACCAGTCATATCACTACCCTGCTGCTTCCTGTCCTATGGTTGCCTGGTTACCAGTCATATCACTACCCTGCTGCTTCCTGTCCTATGGTAGCCTGGGTACCAGTCATATCACTACCCTGCTGCTTCCTGTCCTATGGTAGCCTGGGTACCAGTCATATCACTACCCTGCTGCTTCCTGTCCTATGGTTGCCTGGTTACCAGTCATATCACTACCCTGCTGCTTCCTGTCCTATGGTAGCCTGGGTACCAGTCATATCACTACCCTGCTGCTTCCTGTCCTATGGTAGCCTGGTTACCAGTCATATCACTACCCTGCTGCTTCCTGTCCTATGGTAGCCTGGTTACCAGTCATATCACTACCCTGCTGCTTCCTGTCCTATGGTTGCCTGGTTACCAGTCATATCACTACCCTGCTGCTTCCTGTCCTATGGTAGCCTGGTTACCAGTCATATCACTACCCTGCTGCTTCCTGTCCTATGGTTGCCTGGTTACCAGTCATATCACTACCCTGCTGCTTCCTGTCCTATGGTAGCCTGGTTACCAGTCATATCACTACCCTGCTGCTTCCTGTCCTATGGTAGCCTGGTTACCAGTCATATCACTACCCTGCTGCTTCCTGTCCTATGGTAGCCTGGTTACCAGTCATATCACTACCCTGCTGCTTCCTGTCCTATGGTAGCCTGGTTACCAGTCATATCACTACCCTGCTGCTTCCTGTCCTATGGTAGCCTGGTTACCAGTCATATCACTACCCTGCTGCTTCCTGTCCTATGGTAGCCTGGTTACCAGTCATATCACTACCCTGCTGCTTCCTGTCCTATGGTAGCCTGGGTACCAGTCATATCACTACCCTGCTGCTTCCTGTCCTATGGTAGCCTGGTTACCAGTCATATCACTACCCTGCTGCTTCCTGTCCTATGGTAGCCTGGTTACCAGTCATATCACTACCCTGCTGCTTCCTGTCCTATGGTAGCCTGGGTACCAGTCATATCACTACCCTGTTGCTTCCTGTCCTATGGTAGCCTGGTTACCAGTCATATCACTACCCTGCTGCTTCCTGTCCTATGGTAGCCTGGTTACCAGTCATATCACTACCCTGCTGCTTCCTGTCCTATGGTAGCCTGGTTACCAGTCATATCACTACCCTGCTGCTTCCTGTCCTATGGTAGCCTGGTTACCAGTCATATCACTACCCTGCTGCTTCCTGTCCTATGGTTGCCTGGTTACCAGTCATATCACTACCCTGCTGCTTCCTGTCCTATGGTAGCCTGGTTACCAGTCATATCACTACCCTGCTGCTTCCTGTCCTATGGTTGCCTGGTTACCAGTCATATCACTACCCTGCTGCTTCCTGTCCTATGGTAGCCTGGTTACCAGTCATATCACTACCCTGCTGCTTCCTGTCCTATGGTAGCCTGGTTACCAGTCATATCACTACCCTGCTGCTTCCTGTCCTATGGTAGCCTGGTTACCAGTCATATCACTACCCTGCTGCTTCCTGTCCTGTGGTAGCCTGGTTACCAGTCATATCACTACCCTGCTGCTTCCTGTCCTGTGGTAGCCTGGTTACCAGTCATATCACTACCCTGCTGCTTCCTGTCCTGTGGTAGCCTGGTTACCAGTCATATCACTACCCTGCTGCTTCCTGTCCTGTGGTAGCCTGGTTACCAGTCATATCACTACCCTGCTGCTTCCTGTCATATGGTAGCCTGGTTACCAGTCATATCACTACCCTGCTGCTTCCTGTCCTATGGTAGCCTGGGTACCAGTCATATCACTACCCTGCTGCTTCCTGTCCTATGGTAGCCTGGTTACCAGTCATATCACTACCCTGCTGCTTCCTGTCCTATGGTAGCCTGGTTACCAGTCATATCACTACCCTGCTGCTTCCTGTCCTATGGTAGCCTGGTTACCAGTCATATCACTACCCTGCTGCTTCCTGTCCTATGGTAGCCTGGTTACCAGTCATATCACTACCCTGCTGCTTCCTGTCCTATGGTAGCCTGGTTACCAGTCATATCACTACCCTGCTGCTTCCTGTCCTATGGTAGCCTGGTTACCAGTCATATCACTACCCTGCTGCTTCCTGTCCTATGGTAGCCTGGGTACCAGTCATATCACTACCCTGCTGCTTCCTGTCCTATGGTAGCCTGGGTACCAGTCATATCACTACCCTGCTGCTTCCTGTCCTATGGTAGCCTGGTTACCAGTCATATCACTACCCTGCTGCTTCCTGTCCTATGGTAGCCTGGTTACCAGTCATATCACTACCCTGCTGCTTCCTGTCCTATGGTAGCCTGGTTACCAGTCATATCACTACCCTGCTGCTTCCTGTCCTATGGTAGCCTGGTTACCAGTCATATCACTACCCTGCTGCTTCCTGTCCTATGGTAGCCTGGTTACCAGTCATATCACTACCCTGCTGCTTCCTGTCCTATGGTAGCCTGGTTACCAGTCATATCCCTACCCTCCTGCTTCCTGTCCTATGGTAGCCTGGTTACCAGTCATATCACTACCCTGCTGCTTCCTGTCCTATGGTAGCCTGGTTACCAGTCATATCACTACCCTGCTGCTT
Source organism: Coregonus lavaretus (assembly GCF_964263955.1). NCBI lineage: Eukaryota > Metazoa > Chordata > Actinopteri > Salmoniformes > Salmonidae > Coregonus > Coregonus lavaretus. The sequence goes on from NW_028166022.1 coordinate 48,708, forward strand.
CCTGTCCTGTGGTAGCCTGGGTACCAGTCATATCACTACCCTGCTGCTTCCTGTCCTGTGGTAGCCTGGTTACCAGTCATATCACTACCCTGCTGCTTCCTGTCCTGTGGTAGCCTGGGTACCAGTCATATCACTACCCTGCTGCTTCCTGTCCTGTGGTAGCCTGGTTACCAGTCATATCACTACCCTGCTGCTTCCTGTCCTGTGGTAGCCTGGTTACCAGTCATATCACTACCCTGCTGCTTCCTGTCCTGTGGTAGCCTGGTTACCAGTCATATCACTACCCTGCTGCTTCCTGTCCTGTGGTAGCCTGGTTACCAGTCATATCACTACCCTGCTGCTTCCTGTCCTGTGGTAGCCTGGTTACCAGTCATATCACTACCCTGCTGCTTCCTGTCATATGGTAGCCTGGTTACCAGTCATATCACTACCCTGCTGCTTCCTGTCCTATGGTAGCCTGGTTACCAGTCATATCACTACCCTGCTGCTTCCTGTCCTATGGTAGCCTGGTTACCAGTCATATCACTACCCTGCTGCTTCCTGTCCTATGGTAGCCTGGTTACCAGTCATATCACTACCCTGCTGCTTCCTGTCCTATGGTAGCCTGGTTACCAGTCATATCACTACCCTGCTGCTTCCTGTCCTATGGTAGCCTGGTTACCAGTCATATCACTACCCTGCTGCTTCCTGTCCTATGGTAGCCTGGGTACCAGTCATATCACTACCCTGCTGCTTCCTGTCCTATGGTAGCCTGGGTACCAGTCATATCACTACCCTGCTGCTTCCTGTCCTATGGTAGCCTGGTTACCAGTCATATCACTACCCTGCTGCTTCCTGTCCTATGGTAGCCTGGTTACCAGTCATATCACTACCCTGCTGCTTCCTGTCCTATGGTAGCCTGGTTACCAGTCATATCACTACCCTGCTGCTTCCTGTCCTATGGTAGCCTGGTTACCAGTCATATCACTACCCTGCTGCTTCCTGTCCTGTGGTAGCCTGGTTACCAGTCATATCACTACCCTGCTGCTTCCTGTCCTGTGGTAGCCTGGTTACCAGTCATATCACTACCCTGCTGCTTCCTGTCCTGTGGTAGCCTGGTTACCAGTCATATCACTACCCTGCTGCTTCCTGTCCTATGGTAGCCTGGTTACCAGTCATATCACTACCCTGCTGCTTCCTGTCCTATGGTAGCCTGGTTACCAGTCATATCACTACCCTGCTGCTTCCTGTCCTATGGTAGCCTGGTTACCAGTCATATCACTACCCTGCTGCTTCCTGTCCTATGGTAGCCTGGTTACCAGTCATATCACTACCCTGCTGCTTCCTGTCCTATGGTAGCCTGGTTACCAGTCATATCACTACCCTGCTGCTTCCTGTCCTATGGTAGCCTGGTTACCAGTCATATCACTACCCTGCTGCTTCCTGTCCTATGGTAGCCTGGTTACCAGTCATATCACTACCCTGCTGCTTCCTGTCCTATGGTAGCCTGGTTACCAGTCATATCACTACCCTGCTGCTTCCTGTCCTATGGTAGCCTGGTTACCAGTCATATCACTACCCTGCTGCTTCCTGTCCTATGGTAGCCTGGTTACCAGTCATATCACTACCCTGCTGCTTCCTGTCCTATGGTAGCCTGGTTACCAGTCATATCACTACCCTGCTGCTTCCTGTCCTATGGTAGCCTGGTTACCAGTCATATCACTACCCTGCTGCTTCCTGTCCTATGGTAGCCTGGTTACCAGTCATATCACTACCCTGCTGCTTCCTGTCCTATGGTAGCCTGGGTACCAGTCATATCACTACGCTGCTGCTTCCTGTCCTATGGTAGCCTGGTTACCAGTCATATCACTACCCTGCTGCTTCCTGTCCTATGGTAGCCTGGTTACCAGTCATATCACTACCCTGCTGCTTCCTGTCCTATGTTAGCCTGGTTACCAGTCATATCACTACCCTGCTGCTTCCTGTCCTGTGGTAGCCTGGTTACCAGTCATATCACTACCCTGCTGCTTCCTGTCCTGTGGTAGCCTGGTTACCAGTCATATCACTACCCTGCTGCTTCCTGTCCTGTGGTAGCCTGGTTACCAGTCATATCACTACCCTGCTGCTTCCTGTCCTATGGTAGCCTGGTTACCAGTCATATCACTACCCTGCTGCTTCCTGTCCTATGGTAGCCTGGTTACCAGTCATATCACTACCCTGCTGCTTCCTGTCCTATGGTAGCCTGGTTACCAGTCATATCACTACCCTGCTGCTTCCTGTCCTGTGGTAGCCTGGTTACCAGTCATATCCCTACCCTGCTGCTTCCTGTCCTATGGTAGCCTGGTTACCAGTCATATCCCTACCCTGCTGCTTCCTGTCCTATGGTAGCCTGGTTACCAGTCATATCACTACCCTGCTGCTTCCTGTCCTATGGTAGCCTGGTTACCAGTCATATCACTACCCTGCTGCTTCCTGTCCTATGGTAGCCTGGTTACCAGTCATATCACTACCCTGCTGCTTCCTGTCCTATGGTAGCCTGGTTACCAGTCATATCACTACCCTGCTGCTTCCTGTCCTATGGTAGCCTGGTTACCAGTCATATCACTACCCTGCTGCTTCCTGTCCTATGGTAGCCTGGTTACCAGTCATATCACTACGCTGCTGCTTCCTGTCCTATGGTAGCCTGGGTACCATTCTGTTTAGTTAACATTCCACTCCTTGTCATGCCAATCATGTTTGGCATGACAAGGAGTGGGATGTTATCCCAAACAGAGTGTATTTCTTCAGGCTAGCCCTATGGACTTCTCTGCTCCCCAGATTGTATATAGTTTAATGTTGTTGTTGATGATGTTCCCCTTCCTCCTCCGTTTCTCTGCCTCTTGTTTGTCTTTGTTAAAGTGTGTTGTGAGTGACCCCTGTTAAATGCACTTTAACTGGATCTGCCTTCACCCCCCAGGCAGGGCTCAGACGCTGTGCTGGAGCAGGATGTCCCTGGGTCCCAGAGAGACTCGGGCAGTCCAATGGAGGCCTCCCCTGCTGACCTGGCACCCCCAGCAGATCTGGCACCAGAGGCAGGCCCACAGTGGAAGAGCAGAGGCTGGCCTTACACCATAGCCAGGCTGGTTATGGAGCCAGACAGCCAGGTAAGAGGAGAGAGTGAAGCAGCAGGGTTGAGGTTTTAATGCAAATGAGTTGTTAAATCACTTGGTGGATTGATAATGGTGAGGGAAGTGAGCAGGAGGGATAAGGCTTTAATGGAGTAATTCAACTCATGGCTTGAATTTGAATTAACTTCTTGAATTACCTCATCTTCTAACCCTGGTGTACAGGATTCATGACCTCATCTTCTAACCCTGGTGTACAGGATTCATGACCTCATCTTCTAACCCTGGTGTACAGGATTCATGACCTCATCTTCTAACCCTGGTGTACAGGATTCATGACCTCATCTTCTAACCCTGGTGTACAGGATTCATGACCTCATCTTCTAACCCTGGTGTACAGGATTCATGACCTCATCTTCTAACCCTGGTGTACAGGATTCTACGGCCTCTCTAGAGCAGCCTGTAGATGAGAGGGAGGAGCCGGTAGCTGAGAGGGAGGAGCCGTTAGCTGAGAGGGAGGAATCGGTATCCAACGGGGAGGAGTCAGTCAGCCGGGCGGACCCACTAAGCCCCGCCTCCACCTGCAGCCCACCCACACGGAAGTATCGCAAACGACGAGCCAGAGAGAGAACCAAAGAGTAAGTCAAGAACAAGAAAACAACGTCCAATCCCGGAGCTCGAGTAAATGACATCACTAAGCTAAGTCAGGACATGGAAATGGATTCTATCGTAGTCCATGTGGGTTTTAATGACATTATGAAGGGCAGCTCTGAACAGTTGAAACTGGATTTTAAAGAACTGATTGACTCTCTGCTAGACACTAACAGAATATCCATCATATCTGGCCCTGTGCCCGCTCTGAATCGTTGCATTGAACGCTTTAGCAGGATTCTTGCTCTTCACAATTGGCTACGTGATTATTGCAGCTCAATGGGTGTAACTTTTGTTGACAATTTCAATCCCTTTTGGAAACAAAACACGTTTTATAAGGAGGATGGGATCCACCCAAATCATTTGGGTTCCTGGATCCTTTCGCAGCATTATAAGGCTGCGTAGAGACAATGACTTATCAATGACCCAAGCCCAGCTCAGCTAATCCCTACCATTGTGACACAGAGTTGTCAAAATTGTCAAAGGCGCACAATTGGCCCGGCGTCGTCCAGGGTAGGGGAGGGAATGGCCGGCAGGGATGTAGCTCAGTTGGTAGAGCATGGCGTTTGCAACACCAGGGGTTGTGGGTTTGATACCCAGCACTCACTAACTGTAAGTCGCTCTGGATAAGAGCGTCTGCTAAATGACTAACATGTAAAATGTAAGAAACAAGGTTCATGAAATCACTTAGATAATACCTTTGAGGATACAGTGGTAGCAATGCAAGGTTATAACATTTACAGAAAATACAGAAATGCCAATGGTGGAGGTGTTGCTGTTTATATTCAGAACCAGATTCCTGTGAAGATTAGAGAGGATCTCATGTTAAATACTGTTGAAGTAATATGGCTACAGGTTCATCTGCCTCACCTAAAGCCCATTCTGGTGGGAAGCTGCTATAGACCACCAAGTGCTAACAGTCAGTATCTGGATAATATGTGTGAAATGTTTGGTTAAATCCCAGTGGATTGAGGGGAATTGAATAATTGTATGGTTGAGAGGGATGAGGCAAAAGGAATGGCAAATAAGTCTGGTTGCACAACCGATTGGCAAACGTACTGCAAATTGAGAAATTATGTGACTAAACTGAATAAAAAGAAGAAGAAACTACACTATGAAACAAAGATAAATGACACAAAGAATGAGAGTAAAAAGCTTTGGAGCACCTTCAATTACATTTTGGGGGAAAAGGCAAACTCAGCTCCATCATTCATTGAATCAGATGGCTCATTCATCACAAAACCCACTGATATTGCCAACTACTTTAATAATTTTTTCATTGGCAAAATTAGCAAATTTAGGCATGACATGCCAGCAACAATTGCTGACACTACACATCCAAGTATATCTGACAAAATTATGAAAGACAAGCATTGTAATTTTGAATTCTGTAAAGTGAGTGTGGAAGAGGTGAAACAATTACTGTTGTCTATTAACAATGACAAGCCAAAGGGGTCTGACAACTTGGATGGAAGATTACTGAGGATAATAGCGGACGATATTGCCACTCCTTTTTGTCATATTTTCAATTTACAGTGGGGGAAAAAAGTATTTAGTCAGCCACCAATTGTGCAAGTTCTCCCACTTAAAAAGATGAGAGAGGCCTGTAATTTTCATCATAGGTACACGTCAACTATGACAGACAAATTGAGAGAAAAAAATCCAGAAATTCACATTCTTTTTATTTGCAAATTATGGTGGAAAATAAGTATTTGGTCACCTACGAACAAGCAAGTTTTCTGGCTCTCACAGACCTGTAACTTCTTCTTTAAGAGGCTCCTCTGTCCTCCACCATTACCTGTATTAATGGCAGCTGTTTGAACTTGTTATCAGTATAAAAGACACCTGTCCACAACCTCAAACAGTCACACTCCAAACTCCACTATGGCCAAGACCAAAGAGCTGTCAAAGGACACCAGAAACAAAATTGTAGACCTGCACCAGGCTGGGAAGACTGAATCTGCAATAGGTAAGCAGCTTGGTTTGAAGAAATCAACTGTGGGAGCAATTATTAGGAAATGGAAGACATACAAGACCACTGATAATCTCCCTCGATCTGGGGCTCCACGCAAGATCTCACCCCGTGGGGTCAAAATGATCACAAGAACGGTGAGCAAAAATCCCAGAACCACACGGGGGGACCTAGTGAATGACCTGCAGAGAGCTGGGACCAAAGTAACAAAGCCTACCATCAGTAACACACTACGCTGCCAGGGACTCAAATCCTGCAGTGCCAGACGTGTCCCCCTGCTTAAGCCAGTACATGTCCAGGCCCGTCTGAAGTTTGCTAGAGTGCATTTGGATGATCCAGAAGAGGATTGGGAGAATGTCATATGGTCAGATGAAACCAAAATAGAACTTTTTGGTAAAAACTCAACTCGTCGTGTTTGGAGGACAAAGAATGCTGAGTTGCATCCAAAGAACACCATACCTACTGTGAAGCATGGGGGTGGAAACATCATGCTTTGGGGCTGTTTTTCTGCAAAGGGACCAGGACGACTGATCCGTGGAAAGGAAAGAATGATTGGGGCCATGTATCAAGAGATTTTGAGTGAAAACCTCCTTCCAATCAGCAAGGGCATTGAAGATGAAACGTGGCTGGGTCTTTCAGCATGACAATGATCCCAAACACACCGCCCGGGCAACGAAGGAGTGGCTTCGTAAGAAGCATTTCAAGGTCCTGGAAGGTCCTGGAGTGGCCTAGCCAGTCTCCAGATCTCAACCCCATAGAACATCTTTGGAGGGAGTTGAAAGTCCGTGTTGCCCAGCGACAGCCCCAAAACATCACTGCTCTAGAGGAGATCTGCATGGAGGAATGGGCCAAAATACCAGCAACAGTGTGTGAAAACCTTGTGAAGACTTACAGAAAACGTTTGACCTGTGTCATTGCCAACAAAGGGTATATAACAAAGTATTGAGAAACTTTTGTTATTGACCAAATACTTATTTTCCACCATAATTTGCAAATAAATTCATTAAAAATCCTACAATGTGATTTTCTGGATTTTTTTTCTCATTTTATAATAATCATTTTGTCTGTCATAGTTGACGTGTACCTATGATGAAAATTACAGGCCTCTCTCATCTTTTTAAGTGGGAGAACTTGACCAATTGGTGGCTGACAATACTTTTTTCCCCCACTGTAAGCCTACTAGAATGTGTGTGCCCCCAGGCTTGGAGGGAAGCAAAAGTCATTCCGCTACCTAAGAATAGTAAAGCCCCCTTTACTGGCTCAAATAGCCGACCAATCAGCCCGTTACCAACCCTTAGTAAACTATTGGAAAAAATGGTGTTTGACCAGATACAATGCTATTTTACAGTAAAGAAATTGACAACAAACTTTCAGCACGCTTATAGGGAAGGACATTCAACAAGCACAGCACTTACACAAATGACTGATGATTGGCTGAGAGAAATTTATGATAAAAAGATTGTGGGGGCTGTTTTGTTAGACTTCAGTGAAGCTTTTGACATTATCGATCATAGTCTGCTGCTGGAAAAACATATGTGTTATGGCTTTACACCCCCTGCTATTTTGTGGATAAAGAGTTACCTGTCTAACAGAACACAGAGGGTGTTTTTTAATGGAAGCCTCTCCAACATAATCCAGGTAGAATCAGGAATTCCCCAGGGAAGCTGTCTAGGCCCCTTACTTTTTTCAATCTTTACTATCGACATGTCACTGGCTTTGAGTAAAGCCAGAGTGTCTATGTATGCGGATGACTCAACACTATACACGTCAGCTACTACAGCGACTGAAATGACTGCAACACTTAATAAAGAGTTGCAGTTAGTTTCAGAGTGGGTAACAAGGAATAAGTTAGTCCTAAATATTTCTAAAACTAAAAGCATTGAATTTGGGACAAATCATTCACTAAACCCTAAACTTAAACTAAATCTTGTAATAATGAATGTGGAAACTGAGCAAGTTGAGGTGACTAAACTGCTTGGAGTAACCCTGGATTGTAAACTGTTATGGTCAAAGCATATTGAAACAACAGTAGCTAAGATGGGGAGAAGTATGTCCATAATTAAGCGCTGCTCTACCTTCTTAACAACACTATCAACAAGGCAGGTCCTACTGGCCCTAGTTTTGTCACACCTGGACTACTGTTCAGTCGTGTGGTCAGGTGCCACAAAGAGGGACTTGGGAAAATTACAATTGGCTCAGAACAGGGCAGCACGGCTGGCCCTTAAAAGCACACGGAGAGCTAACATTAATGACATGCATGTCAGTCTCTCCTGGCTCAGAGTGGAAGAGAGATTGACTTCATCACTGCTTGTTTTTTTAAAGAGGTGTTGACAAGCTGAATGTACTGAGCTGTCTGTTTGGAATAATAGCACACAGCTCGGACACCCATGCATATCCCACAAGACATGCCACCAGAGGTCTCTTCACAGTCCCCAAGTCCAGAACAGACTATGGGAGGTGCACAGTACTACATAGAGCCATGACTACATGGAACTCTATTCCACATCAGGTCGCAGTTGTAAATGAGAACCTGTTCTCAACTGGCTTACCTGGTTAAATAAAGGTGAAATAAAATAAAAAAAGGTAACTCAGTCAGGCAGTAAAATGAGATTTAAAAAAACAGATAAAAATACACTTTATGGAACAGCGCGGACTGTGAAGAGACACAAGGCACACACAGCATTCGCAAACACATGCTAACACACGCACTCTACACACACACATTTTAATATTGTTAATTTGCTGTATTATTGATTTTGTATTGTAAATATATTATGGTAGAGTAGTGTGTAATAAGGTATTGTTTTATTGTATGTCAATTGTGGTTGGACCCCAGGAAGAGTAGCTGTTGCCTTGGCAGCCGCTAATGGGGATCCCTAATAAATACAAATACAAGGACGTCCCTGCATATAGTACTGCGTTAATGGCAGGGCCTTTTAACCAGCTCTCTTTGACTTTAACACATTCTTAATGAGGGACGATTAAGTGGTGACTAGTTTGACGAGGGTAGTGGAAGCTGACTGAAACGGAGAGGGAATAAGAAACGCCTGGCGTGCCCTAATGAATACGACCTCTGTCTCCAGGTCCTCGTCTGACCCCGAGGAGGATGTGTGTATTCTGGATGACACCCCTGAGCCCCTTGAGCATGAAGAACGTACCACCCCCCAGAGAGGCTCCACCCCCCAGAGAGGCTCATCCAATCAGAGAAGCTCTTCACATAAGAGAAGCTCCACCCCTCAAAAAGGCTTCACTTCTCAAAGGAGCTCCACCCCTCAGAAGGAATCCACCAGTAAAAAGGGAACCGATCCGAAGTGGTATGTAGAGCTATATAGCTTCAGAATAGTTCTGTCTTCTCCACTGGGATATGATTCTAGGAGACATTTGGTTATGTATTTCAGGGATAAGGTAGAGGATGATGTTCAAATCACAGCTGATTTGACTTTCTCTCTCTCTCTTTATAATGGTGCTGTCATCTGCAGGAAGCAGCTATTCAGGGTTGCCAAGGAATCCAAGGATAGGTGGAGCGATGAAGATGATTTATTTGACTCCCCTCACAAAGACAGTAATTATGATGATCAACAGTTATGATTCAAAACTGTGTGGTGTTTTATTACTAGGGATTTTACTATGGAGTTCTAACCTATGTCTTTGTTTAGGTTCTGGAGAAAGCAACAGAACCAGTACCACTGGAGGTGGCAGGAAGAGGGTGAGTTTAGGTTCTGGAGGCAGAACCAGTACTACTGGAGGTGGCAGGAAGAGGGTGAGTTTAGGTTCTGGAGACAGAACCAGTACCACTGGAGGTGGCAGGAAGAGGGTGAGTTTAGGTTCTGGAGACAGCAACAGAACCAGTACTACTGGAGGTGGCAGGAAGAGGGTGAGTTTAGGTTCTGGAGGCAGCAACAGAACCAGTACTACTGGAGGTGGCAGGAAGAGGGTGAGTTTAGGTTCTGGAGGCAGCAACAGAACCAGTACCACTGGAGGTGGCAGGAAGAGGGTGAGTTTAGGTTCTGGAGACAGCAACAGAACCAGTACTACTGGAGGTGGCAGGAAGAGGGTGAGTTTAGGTTCTGGAGGCAGCAACAGAACCAGTACTACTGGAGGTGGCAGGAAGAGGGTGAGTTTAGGTTCTGGAGGCAGCAACAGAACCAGTACTACTGGAGGAGACAGGAAGAGGGTGAGTTTAGGTTCTGGAGATAGAACCAGTACGACTGGAGGTGGCAGGAAGAGGGTGAGTTTAGGTTCTGGAGACAGCAACAGAACCAGTACCACTGGAGGTGGCAGGAAGAGGGTGAGTTTAGGTTCTGGAGACAGCAACAGAACCAGTACTACTGGATGTGGCAGGAAGAGGGTGAGTTTAGGTTCTGGAGACAGGAAGAGGGTGAGTTTAGGTTCTGGAGAAAGCAACAGAACCAGTACCACTGGAGGTGGCAGGAAGAGGGTGAGTTTAGGTTCTGGAGACAGCAACAGAACCAGTACCACTGGAGGTGGCAGGAAGAGGGTGAGTTTAGGTTCTGGAGGCAGCAACAGAACCAGTACCACTGGAGGTGGCAGGAAGAGGGTGAGTTTAGGTTCTGGAGGCAGCAACAGAACCAGTACTACTGGAGGAGACAGGAAGAGGGTGAGTTTAGGTTCTGGAGGCAGAACCAGTACGACTGGAGGTGGCAGGAAGAGGGTGAGTTTAGGTTCTGGAGACAGGAAGAGGGTGAGTTTAGGTTCTGGAGACAGCAACAGAACCAGTACTACTGGAGGTGGCAGGAAGAGGGTGAGTTTAGGTTCTGGAGACAGCAACAGAACCAGTACTACTGGAGGTGGCAGGAAGAGGGTGAGTTTAGGTTCTGGAGACAGGAAGAGGGTGAGTTTAGGTTCTGGAGACAGCACCAGTTTAGAAGATGGTGACATTCTGGAAAATATTCAGACCCCTTCCCCTTTATCCACAGTTTGTTACGTTACAGCCTTATTCTAAAATTGATTAAATTAATTGTAAAAAATCCTCATCAATCTACACACAATACCCCATAATGACAAAGCGAAAACAGGTTTTTAGAAATGTTTGCAAATTTATACAAAGTAAAAAACACAAATACCTTATTTACGTAAGTATTCAGACCCTTTGCTATGAGACTCAAAATTGAGCCATCCTTGAGATGTTTCTACAACTTGATTGGAGTCCACCTGGGGTAAATTCAATTGATTGGACATGATTTGGAAAGGCACACACCTGTCTATATAAGGTCCCACAGTTGACAGTGCATGTCAGAGCAAAACCAAGCCATGAGGTCGAAGGAATTGTCCGTAGAGCTCCGAGACAGGATTGTGTCGAGGCACAGATCTGAGGAAGGCTACCAAAAAATGTCTGCAGCATTGAAGGTCCCCAAGAACACAGTGGCCTCCATCATTCTTAAATGGAAGAAGTTTGGAACCACCAAGACTCTTCCTAGAGCTGGCCGCCCGGCCAAACTGAGCAATCGGGGGAGAAGGGCCTTGGTCAGGGAGGTGACCAAGAACCCGATGGTCACTCTGACAGAGCTCCTCTGTGGAGATGGGAGAACCTTCCAGAAGGACAACCATCTCTGCAGCACTCCACCAATCAGGCCTTTATGGTAGAGTGGCCAGACGGAAGCCACTCCTCAGTAAAAGGCACGACAGCCCTCTTGGAGTTTGCCAAAAGGCACCTAAAGACTCTCAGACCATGAGAAACAAGATTCTCTGGTCTGATGAAACCAAGATTGAACTCTTTGGCCTGAATGCCAAGCGTCACGTCTGGAGGAAACCTGGCACCATCCCTACGATGAAGCATGGTGTTGGCAGCATCATGCTCTAGGGATGTTTTTCAGCGGCAGGGACTGGGAGACTAGTCAGGATCGAGGGAAAAGTGAACAGAGCAAAGTACAGAGAGATCCTTGATGAAAACCTGCTCCAGAGCGCTCAGGACCTCAGACTGGGGCGCAGGTTCACCTTCCAACAGGACAACAACTCTAAGCAGGCCAAGACAATGCAGGAGTGGCTTTGGGACAAGTCTCTGAATGTCCTTGAGTGGGCCCAGCCAGAGCCCGGACTTGAACCCAATCGAACATCTATGGAGAGACCTGAAAATAGCTGTGCAGCGACGCTCCCCATCCAACCTGACAGAGCTTGAGAGGATCTGCAGAGAAGAATGGGAGAAACTCCCCAAATACAGGTGTGCCAAGCTTGTAGCGTCATACCCAAGAAGACTCCAAGCTGTAATCGCTGCCAACGGTGCTTCAACAAAGTACTGTGTAAATCGTCTGAATACTTATGTAAATGTAAAATGTACGTTTTATATTTTGTATATATTTGCTAATAATTGTAAAAACTTGTTTTGGCTTCGTCATTATTGGGGTATTGTGTGTAGATTGATGAGGAAAAAAACAATTTAATCCATTTTAGAATAAGGCTGTAACGTAACAACATGTGGAAAATGTCAAGGGGTCTGAATACTTTCTGAATGCACTGTAGGTTTTTAAATGTTGATGGTTTCCTGGACACAGATTTAAGGCTAGTCCTGGACTAAACAGCAAACAACTCAATGGAGAATCAGGACTAGGCTTAATCTGTGTCCGGGAAACCTCTACATAATGTATACTATGTTAACCCTAAGTGTTGTCCTCTACATAATGTATACTATGTTAACCCTAAGTGTTGTCCTCTACATAATGTATACTATGTTAACCCTAAGTGTTGTCCTCTACAGTGTGTATACTATGTTAACCCTAAGTGTTGTCCTCTACAGTGTGTATACTATGTTAACCCTAAGTGTTGTCCTCTACAGTGTGTATACTATGTTAACCCTAAGTGTTGTCCTCTACAGTGTGTATTCTATGTTAACCCTAAGTGTTGTCCTCTACAGTGTGTATACTATGTTAACCCTAAGTGTTGTCCTCTACATAATGTATACTATGTTAACCCTAAGTGTTGTCCTCTACATAATGTATACTATGTTAACCCTAAGTGTTGTCCTCTACAGTGTGTATACTATGTTAACCCTAAGTGTTGTCCTCTACAGTGTGTATACTATGTTAACCCTAAGTGTTGTCCTCTACATAATGTATACTATGTTAACCCTAAGTGTTTTCCTCTACAGTGTGTATACTATGTTAACCCTAAGTGTTGTCCTCTAGTGTGTATACTATGTTAACCCTAAGTGTTGTCCTCTACAGTGTGTGTACTATGTTAACCCTAAGTGTTGTCCTCTACAGTGTGTATACTATGTTAACCCTAAGTGTTGTCCTCTACAGTGTGTATACTATGTTAACCCTAAGTGTTGTCCTCTACAGTGTGTATACTATGTTAACCCTAAGTGTTGTCCTCTACAGTGTGTATACTATGTTAACCCTAAGTGTTGGCCTCTACAGTGTGTATACTATGTTAACCCTAAGTGTTGTCCTCTACAGTGTGTATACTATGTTAACCCTAAGTGTTGTCCTCTACAGTGTGTATACTATGTTAACCCTAAGTGTTGTCCTCTACAGTGTGTATACTATGTTAACCCTAAGTGTTGGCCTCTACAGTGTGTATACTATGTTAACCCTAAGTGTTGTCCTCTACAGTGTGTATACTATGTTAACCCTAAGTGTTGTCCTCTACAGTGTTGTATACTATGTTAACCCTAAGTGTTGTCCTCTACAGTGTGTATACTATGTTAACCCTAAGTGTTGTCCTCTACAGTGTGTATACTATGTTAACCCTAAGTGTTGTCCTCTACAGTGTGTATACTATGTTAACCCTAAGTGTTGTCCTCTACAGTGTTGTATACTATGTTAACCCTAAGTGTTGTCCTCTACAGTGTGTATACTATGTTAACCCTAAGTGTTGTCCTCTACAGTGTGTATACTATGTTAACCCTAAGTGTGGTCCTCTACATAATGTATACTATGTTAACCCTAAGTGTTGTCCTCTACAGTGTGTATACTATGTTAACCCTAAGTGTTGTCCTCTACAGTGTGTATACTATGTTAACCCTAAGTGTTGTCCTCTACAGTGTGTATACTATGTTAACCCTAAGTGTTGTCCTCTACAGTGTGTATACTATGTTAACCCTAAGTGTTGTCCTCTACATAATGTATACTATGTTAACCCTAAGTGTTGTCCTCTACAGTGTGTATACTATGTTAACCCTAAGTGTTGTCCTCTACAGTGTGTATACTATGTTAACCCTAAGTGTTGTCCTCTACAGTGTGTATACTATGTTAACCCTAAGTGTTGTCCTCTACAGTGTTGTATACTATCTTAACCCTAAGTGTTGTCCTCTACAGTGTGTATACTATGTTAACCCTAAGTGTTGTCCTCTACAGTGTGTATACTATGTTAACCCTAAGTGTTGTCCTCTACAGTGTGTATACTATGTTAACCCTAAGTGTTGTCCTCTACAGTGTGTATACTATGTTAACCCTAAGTGTTGTCCTCTACAGTGTGTATACTATGTTAACCCTAAGTGTTGTCCTCTACAGTGTGGATACTATACCTTGAGTGTTCTGTTGTCTCTACTGTAGATGTGGACAGCAGAGGAGACCGAGTGGGTGAAGGAGGGAGTGCGTCGCTATGGAGAGGGGAACTGGACCAGAGTACAGTCCTCTTTCCCCTTCGTCGGCCGAACATCCGTCAACATCAAGGATAGGTGGAGAACCATGAAGAAACTAAAGATGGTCTGAGGGCACCAAACAGAAGAACACTGGCTAAAACAGGGGAAGGACTATCTACTAACTTGTCCTATAAGAAATGCTCCTTTTTCGCTTTCAGTTGCAAAATGTTTTTCTACGGGGTGCAGTAATGAATTCGACCCTGGAGAGGGCCTCTGAGCTACGTAAGAGAAGAGAATGACGACATTATCCAGTTGAGAGAATGGATGCAGACTTTTAAAAGTTTTCTTTCCACAAAATGTTGATTTTGTTAAATTAACATTTACCCGCCGCACATCCATCAACGATGAGGACGGGTGGAGGACCATGAAGCTAAAGATGGGCTGAGGGCCTTTGGACTAAGCGAGAGAGAATAGGTAGATTATCCAGCTAATGAGAGAATAGGTCGATTATCCAGCTAATCTAAATGGATGTTTTAGAAAGGTTCTAGAATATGTTCAATGTTGATTCTGCCTCTTTTTTTAACAGATTCTTGAAATAAGACAGACAGTCTTTCTTCGTAGAATAAAGACTTCTCTTATACTGACTGGCCTAATGTTTACCACAGGACTGGCAAGCTTACTGCATTGAGTTGTTACAGTTAAGACCAGTGTTTAATAGCTACAGTAAATACATGCTATATTGAAGTGATGTTAGTGCCAGAATCCAACATTTTATGATTGTTTTATTTGTAGAAAAAAATACATTTCAGTATATCACAAGTTTTAATGTTATGCAGATGTAATTATTAACTGTATAATAGTATTTGTTAATTGCTCAAACCAGAGATCCATACAGATTAGGAATACTACACAAAACCTCAATTTACAGAACAAATCCAGGGACAGAAAACAATTAGATTTGGTGATTTACATCACTAAGGATTCAGCCATAGGGATGGGGCGGCAGGTAGCTTAGTGGTTAAGAGCATTGTGCCAGTAACCGAAAGGTCGCTGGTTCTAATCCCCGAGCCGACTAGGTGAAAAATCTGTCGATGTGCCCTTGAGCAAGGCACTTAACCCTAATTGCTCCTATAAGTCGCTCTGGATAAGAGCATCTGCTAAATGACAAAAAAAAAAAAGTTGGATGCTGTCATCTTGATGAAACTATCCAGACAGTCACTGGCCCTATGGTAATTACACAATCGTATCCTGTAGACCAGGGTTTCCCAACCCTCTCCAAGACCACCAGACGTTTTCACATAGCTGTACTTCCCAACCCTCTCCTCTGGGACCACCAGACGTTTTCACATAGCTGTACTTCCCAACCCTCTCCTCGGGGACCACCAGACGTTTTCACATAGCTGTCCTTCCCAACCCTCTCCTCGGGGACCACCAGACGTTTTCACATAGCTGTACTTCCCAACCCCCTGGTGGTCCCTGCGGAGAGGGTTGGGAAGTACTACTGTGGATAATTGATAGTCCAGTTTGTGAAGACTCCTCTATGTGAGCGTGTCCTCAGACCTGATGAACTCTCCAATGTCCGCCTGGTGGAACACAACGATGGACAAGGGGTCCACTCTCCTGCACTCCTGGGTCGACTTGGCTGCCACTCCGAAACCCTGTGGAAGACAGAGGGGCACGTTCAGCTGAGTCAAACCTGCACATGATTGTCAAATATAATTCTCTAATGGTTACCTACAGTCGTGGTCAAAAGTTTTGAGAATGACACAAATACTAATTTTCACAAAAGGCTGCTGCCTCAGTTTTGATGATGTCAATTTGCATATACTCCAGAATGTCATGAAAAGTGATCAGATGAATTGCAAAGTCCCTCTTTGCCATGAAAATGAACTTAATCCCCAAAAAAACATTTCCACTGCATTTCAGCCCTTCCACAAAAGGACCAGCTGCCATCATGTCACTGATTCTCTCGTTAACACAGGTGAGAGTGTTGACGAGGACAAGGCTGGAGATCACTCTGTCATGCTGATTGAGGTAGAATAACAGACTGGAAGCTTTAAAAGGAGGGTGGTGCTTGAAATCATTGTTCTTCCTCTGTTAACCATGGTTACCCGCAAGGAAACACGTGCCGTCATCATTGCTTTGCACAAAAAGGGCTTCACAGGCAAGGATATTGCTGCTAGTAAGATTGCACCTAAATCAACCATTTATCGGATCATCAAGAACTTCAAGGAGAGAGGTTCAATTGTTGTGAAGAAGGTGTCAGGGCGCCCAAGAAAGTCCAGCAAGTGCCAGGACCGTCTCCTAAAGTTGATTCAGCTGTGGGATCGGGGCACCACCAGTGCAGAGCTTGCTCAGGAATGGCAGCAGGCAGGTGTGAGTGCATCTGCATGCACAGTGAGGCGAAGACTTTTGGAGGATGGCCTGGTGTCAAGAAGCCACTTCTCTCCGGGAAAAACATCAGGGACAGACTGATATTCTGCAAAAGGTACAGGGATTGGACTGCTGAGGACTGGGGTAAAGTCATTTTCTCTGATGAATCCCCTTTCCGATTGTTTGGGGCATCCGGAAAACACCTTGTCCGGAGAAGACAAGGTGAGCGCTGCCATCAGTCCTGTGTCATGCCAACAGTAAAGCATCCTGAGACCATTCATGTGTGGGGTTGCTTCTCAGCCAAGGGAGTGGGCTCACTCACAATTTTGCCTAAGAACACAGCCATGAATAAAGAATGGTACCAACACATCCTCCGAGAGCAACTTCTCCCAACCATCCAAGAACAGTTTGGTGACGACCAATGCCTTTTCCAGCATGATGGAGCACCTTGCCATAAGGCAAAAGTGATATCTAAGTGGCTCGGGGAACAAAACATCGACATTTTGGGTCCATGGCCAGGAAACTCCCCAGACCTTAATCCCATTGAGAACTTGTGGTCGATCCTCAAGAGGCGGGTGGACAAACAAAAACCCACAAATTCTGACAAACTCCAAGCATTGATTATGCAAGAATGGGCTGCCATCAGTCAGGATGTGGCCCAGAAGTTAATTGACAGCATGCCAGGGCGGATTGCAGAGGTCTTGAAAAAGAAGGGTCAACACTGCAAATATTGACTCTTTGCATAAACTTAATGTAATTGTCAATAAAAGCCTTTGACACTTATGGAATGCTTGTAATTATACTTCAGTATACCATAGTAACATCTGACAAAAATATCTCATAACACTGAAGCAGCAAACTTTGTGAAGACCAATACTTGTGTCATTCTCAAAACTTTTGACCACGACTGTAGAGTTAAGATTGTTGATGACTTAGATATTAGCTCCACATTGCTCGTTTGCAACGTCTTCAACAAGCTTGTATGAAGGAGCAACCAACCGTCAAATGATCACTATCCAAGAGAGAAGCAGTGTAAAACTGACACTGGGCCGGTTTACCATACAGATTAACCCTAGTCCAGTCTGGGCCGGTTTACCATACAGATTAAGCCTAGTCCAATCTGGGCCGGTTTACCATACAGATTAAGCCTAGACCAATCTGGGCCGGTTTACCATACAGATTAAGCCTAGTCCAATCTGGGCCGGTTTACCATACAGATTAAGCCTAGTCCAGTCTGGGCTGGTTTACCATACAGATTAATCCTAGTCCAATCTGGGCCGGTTTACCATACAGATTAAGCATAGTCCAGTCTGGGCCGGTTTACCATACAGATTAAGCCTAGTCCAGTCTGGGCCGGTTTACCATACAGATTAAGCCTAGTCCAGTCTGGGCCGGTTTACCATACAGATTAAGCCTAGTCCAGTCTGGGCCGGTTTACCATACAGATTAAGCCTAGTCCAGTCTGGGCCGGTTTACCATACAGATTAAGCCTAGTCCAGTCTGGGCCGGTTTACCATACAGATTAAGCCTAGTCCAGTCTGGGCCGGTTTACCATACAGATTAAGCCTAGACCTGGACCAAAAAGCATTTGAAAACGCTTTTTTTAGTCTGACTAGTTAACCGCTGTCTGAGGAAACCTGCCCTATATGTTGATGTGAATTTATTGGATAATTAATGTACAGTATGTGCAGGGAGGGCCAACTCACCAGTGGTACGTCTGCCATGGAATAGACCACCACTCCCTGGTACTGGTTAGTGTTCTCTGTGATCCTCCCCAGACCAGACTTCAACACATGGTTCCCATAGAGGAAGGACTGCTCCTGCCCAGGCTTCACCCACACCTTGAACTGAACACACAGAGGGTTCAGTTACTCAGAGAATAGTCTTATTACAGTACTACCGATGTCTTAACTGACATCCTGTAGGTTTTCAGAGAGAGATATTGGTTTTATAATAATATAATATGCCATTTAGCAGACGCTTTTATCCAAAGCGACTTACAGTCATGTGTGCATACATTTTTACGTATGGGTGGTCCCGGGGATCGAACCCACTACCCTGGCGTTACTAGCGCCGTGCTCTACCAATTGAGCTACAGAGGATTTGATGTTCATTTTAAAGCCTACACAAATATGATTATCGAACTTTAAACCTCTAGTCCTCAACTGGCTGTCGTCAGTGCCATATAACAACATCTCCACTTCTAACATGACCTCTGGTTATCATTATACACACTGACATGTCAGAGCTCCATGCTTGTTGTTTACCTTGGCATACGGTGCCAGGAAGTCCAGTGCTGTGATGTGCAGGCGGAACTTAATGGTCTTGGTGAACTTTCCAAAGCAGGTACCCACCGACACCAACTTATCACGGGAGATGTTGGTCGCCAACTTCAGAATTCTCTCACTGATACAAAAAAAAGTGGAAACAAGATAATATCTTAGCTACCCATTTTCATCGGCATCTATATCACAGGTTTACAAAGAGACGATCACGAAGTAGCCAGCTTTATAATATCCATAGAAAATCCTAACAATAACTGAAGCATTGTTTACCTGATGTAATACACACGGTCATTGTGAAGTCTGAAGCAATATGTCCCATCAGGTCTATCCACAAGGAGTTTGATGTTCTCACCAATGCTGTGGACAGAAAAGGGGAAGGTGTCACACACCGTCATTGTAGATTCAGAGAATGTCGTCCCATTCCAAATCACATGCCATCTACACAGACAACGTCCCATTCCAAATCACATGCCATCTACACAGACAACGTCCCATTCCAAATCACATGCCATCTACACAGACAACGTCCCATTCCAAATCACATGCCATCTACACAGACAACGTCCCATTCCAAATCACATGCCATCTACACAGACAACGTCCCATTCCAAATCACATGCCATCTACACAGACAACGTCCCATTCCAAATCACATGCCATCTACACAGACAACGTCCCATTCCAAATCACATGCCATCTACACAGACAACGTCCCATTCCAAATCACATGCCATCTACACAGACAACGTCCCATTCCATCTACACAGACACCGTCCCATTCCAAATCACATGCCATCTACACAGACAACGTCCCATTCCAAATCACATGCCATCTACACAGACAACGTATTAGCCAGTTTGTTGAGAAGCATAACTAGGCCGGTTAAAGACTGTCATCATGAGCATAGCACCAAAGAGACTGGATATGGACTGGAGGTTTTCAACCCTCTGCACAAACTAGCTGGCAAACCTAATCTGGAGCTAGTTGATCAAGCATGGCGCTAGGCTGAACAGCCACGGCAGTTTCAAAATAACTTTCGCCTTGTCTTTCAAGATCACAATTCAATACTCACTATTTGGAGAGTTTCTCAAACATCGTTTTTGTCTCGTCGTCTGTTAGAGGCCTCATTTTGGTAAATTATTCGTTAATTTCCTTACAATATTGTGCCCACTGAACGTAGCTTGCTAAACGCTACAACGTGGGTATAGTGAGCGGAAATGCATCTGCAGGAAAACGGAAGTGGATTGTAATAGTGACGTCAAATTCATGCGCCTGTTCCTGTTGTGCTCTTGCCTTTACGAGCGAGCTATTTAGCTAAATTGCGAATTAAATTGCCATTTAAAAGACATCAGACGCTTACATTGTATTTTAACGACCTGTTTTCGTACTCCTGTGTTAAGACTGGAAATCGGAGTAAGGAACGTTAAGCCTAAAATCCGGATGAAGTATTGAAGCGACAGCTTTCCAACATGACAGCTGTGGACGTGGAAGATGAGAGTATTCTGGCGTCAATATTCAAAGACAGCTTTCCAGACAACTGGAGAGACAACCCCGACTTCGCAGCCTACTTGTCGGAGCTCAGTTCGTATGGCGTGGAGAAATTAAACCGTGAACCGGAGCGGTTGGCGGAGGAGAGGGCGCAGATACTGCAGCAGACCCGAGAGCTCGCCTTCTCCAACTACAAGACGTTCATCCGCACTGCGGACTGCACCGAGGAGATATACCGCGACTTTGGGCGTGTGGAAAGCAGTGTTTCCAAACTCCTCGACAAGTTGCCCAGCTTCGGTGAAAAATGCAGGTTAGTGGTGACGTTAGCCAATTACTCTGTCGTTTTGACATGTCATGTTATTTAAGTGATAATGCCCGAGACGCCGGTGTTTGGAGGATATATTGGCACGGGTGTTTAAGCCCGAGACGAAGTCTCTCTAGCCTGAGGGCCAGTCTGTTTGTGCCATCATGCCAACTCTAGCCTGAGGGCCAGTCTGTTTGTGCCATCATGCCAACTCTAGCCTGAGGGTCAGTCTGTTTGTGCCATCATGCCAACTCTAGCCTGAGGGCCAGTCTGTTTGTGCCATCATGCCAACTCTAGCCTGAGTACCAGTCTGTTTGTGCCATCATGCCAACTCTAGCCTGAGGGCCAGTCTGTTTGTGCCATCATGCCAACTCTAGCCTGAGGGCCAGTCTGTTTGTGCCATCATGCCAACTCCTTCTCACTTATTGTCATGTTTGGCTTGACAAGGACAGCAATATAGTTGGCAAAAGCACAAACAGACTGGTACCAGGCTAATGTCTATCTAGCCCAAACAGACTGGTACCAGGTTAATGTCTATCTAGCCCAAACAGACTGGTACCAGGCTGTCTATCTAGTCCAAACAGACTGGTACCAGGCTAATGTCTATCTAGCCCAAACAGACTGGTACCAGGTTAATGTCTATCTAGCCCAAACAGACTGGTACCAGGCTGTCTATCTAGTCCAAACAGACTGGTACCAGGCTGTCTATCTAGCCCAAACAGACTGGTACCAGGTTAATGTCTATCTAGCCCAAACAGACTGGTACAAGGTTAATGTCTATCTAGCCCAAACAGACTGGTACCAGGCTGTCTATCTAGTCCAAACAGACTGGTACCAGGCTGTCTATCTAGCCCAAACAGACTGGTACCAGGTTAATGTCTATCTAGCCCAAACAGACTGGTACCAGGTTAATGTCTATCTAGCCCAAACAGACTGGTACCAGGTTAATGTCTATCTAGCCCAAACAGACTGGTACCAGGTTAATGTCTATCTAGCCCAAACAGACTGGTACCAGGCTAATGTCTATCTAGCCCAAACAGACTGGTACCAGGTTAATGTCTATCTAGCCCAAACAGACTGGTACCAGGTTAATGTCTATCTAGCCCAAACAGACTGGTACCAGGCTAATGTCTATCTAGCCCAAACAGACTGGTACCAGGTTAATGTCTATCTAGCCCAAACAGACTGGTACCAGGTTAATGTCTATCTAGCCCAAACAGACTGGTACAAGGTTAATGTCTATCTAGCCCAAACAGACTGGTACCAGGTTAATGTCTATCTAGTCCAAACAGACTGGTACCAGGCTGTCTATCTAGCCCAAACAGACTGGTACCAGGTTAATGTCTATCTAGTCCAAACAGACTGGTACCAGGTTAATGTCTATCTAGCCCAAACAGACTGGTACCAGGTTAATGTCTATCTAGCCCAAACAGACTGGTACCAGGTTAATGTCTATCTAGCCCAAACAGACTGGTACCAGGTTAATGTCTATCTAGCCCAAACAGACTGGTACCAGGTTAATGTCTATCTAGCCCAAACAGACTGGTACCAGGTTAATGTCTATCTAGCCCAAACAGACTGGTACCAGGCTAATGTCTATCTAGCCCAAACAGACTGGTACCAGGTTAATGTCTATCTAGCCCAAACAGACTGGTACCAGGTTAATGTCTATCTAGCCCAAACAGACTGGTACCAGGCTGTCTATCTAGCCCAAACAGACTGGTACCAGGTTAATGTCTATCTAGCCCAAACAGACTGGTACCAGGTTAATGTCTATCTAGTCCAAACAGACTGGTACCAGGTTAATGTCTATCTAGCCCAAACAGACTGGTACCAGGTTAATGTCTATCTAGCCCAAACAGACTGGTACCAGGCTGTCTATCTAGCCCAAACAGACTGGTACCAGGTTAATGTCTATCTAGCCCAAACAGACTGGTACCAGGTTAATGTCTATCTAGCCCAAACAGACTGGTACCAGGTTAATGTCTATCTAGCCCAAACAGACTGGTACCAGGTTAATGTCTATCTAGCCCAAACAGACTGGTACCAGGTTAATGTCTATCTAGCCCAAACAGACTGGTACCAGGTTAATGTCTATCTAGCCCAAACAGACTGGTACCAGGTTAATGTCTATCTAGCCCAAACAGACTGGTACCAGGCTAATGTCTATCTAGCCCAAACAGACTGGTACCAGGTTAATGTCTATCTAGCCCAAACAGACTGGTACCAGGTTAATGTCTATCTAGCCCAAACAGACTGGTACCAGGTTAATGTCTATCTAGTCCAAACAGACTGGTACCAGGTTAATGTCTATCTAGCCCAAACAGACTGGTACCAGGTTAATGTCTATCTAGCCCAAACAGACTGGTACCAGGTTAATGTCTATCTAGCCCAAACAGACTGGTACCAGGTTAATGTCTATCTAGCCCAAACAGACTGGTACCAGGTTAATGTCTATCTAGTCCAAACAGACTGGTACCAGGTTAATGTCTATCTAGCCCAAACAGACTGGTACCAGGTTAATGTCTATCTAGCCCAAACAGACTGGTACCAGGTTAATGTCTATCTAGCCCAAACAGACTGGTACCAGGTTAATGTCTATCTAGCCCAAACAGACTGGTACCAGGTTAATGTCTATCTAGCCCAAACAGACTGGTACCAGGCTAATGTCTATCTAGCCCAAACAGACTGGTACCAGGTTAATGTCTATCTAGCCCAAACAGACTGGTACCAGGTTAATGTCTATCTAGCCCAAACAGACTGGTACCAGGTTAATGTCTATCTAGCCCAAACAGACTGGTACCAGGTTAATGTCTATCTAGCCCAAACAGACTGGTACCAGGTTAATGTCTATCTAGTCCAAACA
The DNA here is from genome assembly GCF_964263955.1 of Coregonus lavaretus. NCBI lineage: Eukaryota > Metazoa > Chordata > Actinopteri > Salmoniformes > Salmonidae > Coregonus > Coregonus lavaretus. The sequence goes on from NW_028166022.1 coordinate 72,270, forward strand.
GACTGGTACCAGGTTAATGTCTATCTAGCCCAAACAGACTGGTACCAGGTTAATGTCTATCTAGCCCAAACAGACTGGTACCAGGTTAATGTCTATCTAGCCCAAACAGACTGGTACCAGGTTAATGTCTATCTAGCCCAAACAGACTGGTACCAGGTTAATGTCTATCTAGTCCAAACAGACTGGTACCAGGTTAATGTCTATCTAGCCCAAACAGACTGGTACCAGGTTAATGTCTATCTAGCCCAAACAGACTGGTACCAGGTTAATGTCTATCTAGTCCAAACAGACTGGTACCAGGTTAATGTCTATCTAGCCCAAACAGACTGGTACCAGGTTAATGTCTATCTAGCCCAAACAGACTGGTACCAGGTTAATGTCTATCTAGCCCAAACAGACTGGTACCAGGTTAATGTCTATCTAGCCCAAACAGACTGGTACCAGGCTGTCTATCTAGCCCAAACAGACTGGTACCAGGCTGTCTATCTAGCCCAAACAGACTGGTACCAGGTTAATGTCTATCTAGCCCAAACAGACTGGTACCAGGTTAATGTCTATCTAGCCCAAACAGACTGGTACCAGGCTGTCTATCTAGCCCAAACAGACTGGTACCAGGTTAATGTCTATCTAGCCCAAACAGACTGGTACCAGGTTAATGTCTATCTAGCCCAAACAGACTGGTACCAGGCTGTCTATCTAGCCCAAACAGACTGGTACCAGGCTGTCTATCTAGCCCAAACAGACTGGTACCAGGCTAATGTCTATCTAGCCCAAACAGACTGGTACCAGGTTAATGTCTATCTAGCCCAAACAGACTGGTACCAGGCTGTCTATCTAGCCCAAACAGACTGGTACCAGGTTAATGTCTATCTAGCCCAAACAGACTGGTACCAGGTTAATGTCTATCTAGCCCAAACAGACTGGTACCAGGTTAATGTCTATCTAGCCCAAACAGACTGGTACCAGGTTAATGTCTATCTAGCCCAAACAGACTGGTACCAGGTTAATGTCTATCTAGCCCAAACAGACTGGTACCAGGTTAATGTCTATCTAGCCCAAACAGACTGGTACCAGGTTAATGTCTATCTAGCCCAAACAGACTGGTACCAGGTTAATGTCTATCTAGCCCAAACAGACTGGTACCAGGTTAATGTCTATCTAGCCCAAACAGACTGGTACCAGGTTAATGTCTATCTAGCCCAAACAGACTGGTACCAGGTTAATGTCTATCTAGCCCAAACAGACTGGTACCAGGCTAATGTCTATCTAGCCCAAACAGACTGGTACCAGGTTAATGTCTATCTAGCCCAAACAGACTGGTACCAGGTTAATGTCTATCTAGCCCAAACAGACTCGTACCAGGCTGTCTATCTAGCCCAAACAGACTGGTACCAGGTTAATGTCTATCTAGTCCAAACAGACTGGTACCAGGTTAATGTCTATCTAGTCCAAACAGACTGGTACCAGGTTAATGTCTATCTAGTCCAAACAGACTGGTACCAGGTTAATGTCTATCTAGTCCAAACAGACTGGTACCAGGCTAATGTCTATCTAGCCCAAACAGACTGGTACCAGGTTAATGTCTATCTAGCCCAAACAGACTGGTACCAGGTTAATGTCTATCTAGCCCAAACAGACTGGTACCAGGCTGTCTATCTAGCCCAAACAGACTGGTACCAGGTTAATGTCTATCTAGCCCAAACAGACTGGTACCAGGTTAATGTCTATCTAGCCCAAACAGACTGGTACCAGGTTAATGTCTATCTAGCCCAAACAGACTGGTACCAGGCTGTCTATCTAGCCCAAACAGACTGGTACCAGGTTAATGTCTATCTAGTCCAAACAGACTGGTACCAGGTTAATGTCTATCTAGCCCAAACAGACTGGTACCAGGTTAATGTCTATCTAGCCCAAACAGACTGGTACCAGGTTAATGTCTATCTAGCCCAAACAGACTGGTACCAGGTTAATGTCTATCTAGCCCAAACAGACTGGTACCAGGTTAATGTCTATCTAGCCCAAACAGACTGGTACCAGGTTAATGTCTATCTAGCCCAAACAGACTGGTACCAGGTTAATGTCTATCTAGCCCAAACAGACTGGTACCAGGTTAATGTCTATCTAGCCCAAACAGACTGGTACCAGGTTAATGTCTATCTAGCCCAAACAGACTGGTACCAGGTTAATGTCTATCTAGTCCAAACAGACTGGTACCAGGTTAATGTCTATCTAGCCCAAACAGACTGGTACCAGGTTAACGTCTATCCTCTCTTTAGGGGTTTTGTGAAGGAGGCGGAGGATATCGGGGTGAGCCGGAGGATGAACAGCCTGACTCTGAACCGCCACACAGAGATCCTGGAGATCTTAGAGATCCCTCAGCTGATGGACACCTGCGTCCGGAACGGCTACTACGAGGAGGCTCTGGAACTGGCAGCCTACGTCAAGAGACTGGAGAAGAAGCACTCGTCCCTCCCTGTCATCCAGGTATTAATGCGCTAACTACCACTTCCATCATACACAGCTAGGAGTTACAGATGGTACCACTTCCTGCTTACACAGTTAGGAGTTACAGATGGTACCACTTCCTGTTTACACAGCTAGGAGTTACAGATGGTACCACTTCCTGCTTACACAGCTAGGAGTTACAGATGGTACCACTTCCTGCTTACACAGCTAGGAGTTACAGATGGTACCACTTCCTGCTTACACAGCTAGGAGTTACAGATGTTACCACTTCCTGCTTACACAGCTAGGAGTTACAGATGTTACCACTTCCTGTTTACACAGCTAGGAGTTACAGATGGTACCACTTCCTGCTTACACAGCTAGGAGTTACAGATGGTACCACTTCCTGCTTACACAGTTAGGAGTTACAGATGGTACCACTTCCTGCTTCCACAGCTAGGAGTTACAGATGGTACCACTTCCTGCTTCCACAGCTAGGAGTTACAGATGGTACCACTTCCTGCTTCCACAGCTAGGAGTTACAGATGGTACCACTTCCTGCTTACACAGCTAGGAGTTACAGATGGTACCACTTCCTGCTTACACAGCTAGGAGTTACAGATGGTACCACTTCCTGCTTACACAGCTAGGAGTTACAGATGGTACCACTTCCTGCTTACACAGCTAGGAGTTACAGATGGTACCACTTCCTGCTTCCACAGCTAGGAGTTACAGATGGTACCACTTCCTGCTTACACAGCTAGGAGTTACAGATGGTACCACTTCCTGCTTACACAGCTAGGAGTTACAGATGGTACCACTTCCTGCTTCCACAGCTAGGAGTTACAGATGGTACCACTTCCTGCTTACACAGCTAGGAGTTACAGATGGTACCACTTCCTGCTTACACAGCTAGGAGTTACAGATGTTACCACTTCCTGCTTACACAGCTAGGAGTTACAGATGGTACCACTTCCTGCTTACACAGTTAGGAGTTACAGATGGTACCACTTCCTGCTTACACAGCTAGGAGTTACAGATGGTACCACTTCCTGCTTACACAGCTAGGAGTTACAGATGGTACCACTTCCTGCTTCCACAGCTAGGAGTTACAGATGGTACCACTTCCTGCTTACACAGCTAGGAGTTACAGATGGTACCACTTCCTGTTTACACAGCTAGGAGTTACAGATGGTACCACTTCCTGCTTCCACAGCTAGGAGTTACAGATGGTACCACTTCCTGCTTCCACAGCTAGGAGTTACAGATGGTACCACTTCCTGCTTACACAGTTAGGAGTTACAGATGGTACCACTTCCTGCTTACACAGCTAGGAGTTACAGATGGTACCACTTCCTGCTTACACAGCTAGGAGTTACAGATGTTACCACTTCCTGCTTACACAGCTAGGAGTTACAGATGGTACCACTTCCTGCTTACACAGTTAGGAGTTACAGATGGTACCACTTCCTGCTTACACAGCTAGGAGTTACAGATGGTACCACTTCCTGCTTACACAGCTAGGAGTTACAGATGGTACCACTTCCTGTTTACACAGCTAGGAGTTACAGATGGTACCACTTCCTGCTTACACAGCTAGGAGTTACAGATGGTACCACTTCCTGCTTACACAGCTAGGAGTTACAGATGGTACCACTTCCTGCTTACACAGCTAGGAGTTACAGATGGTGCCACTTCTTGCTTACACAGTTAGGAGTTACAGATGGGAAGATACACAATCAGAATGTGGCATTTTGTCGGGTAGTTTGTCGGGTAGTTATGGTACTAACGTGGTCCTCTGTAGCTCAGCTGGTAGAGCACGGTGCTTGTAACGCCAAGGTAGTGGGTTCGATCCACGGGACCACCCATACACAAAAAAAATGTATGCACGCATGACTGTAAGTCGCTTTGGATAAAAGCGTCTGCTAAATGGCATATTATTATTATTATTATTACTAGAAATCCCTCTTACTATTTTAAGCTTGTCTACACAGACGGTTCAGAGTGTGATTCTCTGACCTCTACTGTAATATGGCCTGTGTGTTTTACATTTACATGTTAGTCATTTAGCAGACGCTCTTATCCAGAGCGACTTACATGAGCAATTTAGGGTTAAGTGCCTTGCTCAAGGGCACATCGACAGATTTTTCACCTAGTCCGCTCGGGGATTAGAACCAGCAACCTTTCGGTTACTGGCACAACGCTCTTAACCACTAAGTTACCTGCCGCCCCCGTCTTCCTCAGGGCATCGTCCACGAGGTGCGTCAGTCAGCTCAGCTCATGCTGAACCAGCTGTTGCAGCAGCTTCGCAGCAACTCCCAGCTTCCTGTGTGCCTGCGTGTGATTGGCTACCTGCGCAGGATGGACGTGTTCACGGAGGCGGAGCTACGGGTCAAGTTCCTCCAGGCGCGGGGCAGCTGGCTCCATTCCGTCCTCTCCGCCGTGCCTGACGATGACCCTTACTTCCACATCACCAAGACCATCGAGGCCTGCCGCGTATGTAACCTGGGTAGCAGCTGTAGTTATCTAGCGGTGTAGTTGTTGAGCGAAGGACCAAGGAGACAGGACTGATGCTTCCCCCCTTTATTCTCTGACAGGAATATTTCTGTGACATTTCTTACTCTGTTACAGGTACATCTGTTTGACATCATCACGCAGTACAGAGCCATCTTCTCTGACGAGGACCCCCTGCTGCCTCCCGGTGACAGACTGGTTTATTTCAATACGGCAACACAGCGGAGAAGGCTGAATTATTTGATACAATTTTCATAAATATGAAGCTTAAACACACACGAGAATTATCCAAAGACACATTCCAAATCTATAATACATGTTTTCTTGAAAAGACAGTAGTGCTGTGGGTATGGTACAGTACTGACGGGTCAATAGTCCAACTAAAGTGGCAGGTCATAGGTCACTGGATGGGCAGCCTTGTGATGTATGGTACTGTCTGTGTTGAAAGGTGGTCAGGGCCAGGTGGTGAACGAGGGGGCCATCTTCCACGGCTGGGTGGTGCAGCAGGTGTCTGACTTCCTGGAGACTCTGGACCGAGACCTCCAGAGGGGGGTGGGCGGCCGCCTGGACTCCCTGCTGGGACAGTGCATGTACTTCGGCCTGTCCTTCAGCCGCGTCGGGGCAGACTTCCGCGGCCAGCTGGCCCCAATGTTCCAACGTGTGGCGGCCGATACCTTCCGGAAAGCTGTAGAGGAAGCCATGGAGAAGTTCCAGGAGGACATGAACCTGTATACTCTGATCTCTCTCCCCTCCATGCTGGGTGGGGGCTCCATGCCAGGCACCCTCCAAACCCCCAGTGCCCAGCCAGGTACCCTCCAGCCTCCCATGGCTCTGCTGGATTTCCCCCCCCTGGCCTGCTTCCTCAACAACATCCTGACGGCCTTCAATGACCTCAGGCTCTGCTGCCCCCTCGGTCTGGCCCAGCAGGTGACCCAGTACCTGGAGGACGCCCTGGTAAAGGTATGGAACCAACGCCTGTCTGTCTCAGCTAATGGTACGCTACACTGTCTGCTGCTAAACTTACCATCATTTATGTTATTTATTTTATTTATTTTATTTATTTTATTTATTTTAGTCTTTTTTCTGTTTTTAAAAATATATATATATTTTATTTCATTTCATTTTTTTTTTTTTTTTACCTTTATTTAACCAGGTAAGCCAGTTGAGAACAAGTTCTCATTTACAACTGCGACCTGGCCAAGATAAAGCAAAGCATTGACATGTCTAGGCTGTCCCATGCTCTCTCTAGACATGGTAGATGCTCTCTCTAGACATGGTAGATGCTCTCTCTAGACATGGTAGATGCTTTCTCTAGACATGGTAGATGGTATGCTCTCTCTAGACATGGTAGATGCTCTCTCTAGACATGGTAGATGGTATGCTCTCTCTAGACATGGTAGATGCTCTCTCTAGAAATGGTAGATGTTATGCTCTCTAGACATGGTAGATGTTGTGCTCTCTAGACATGGTAGATGGTATGCTCTCTCTAGACATGGTAGATGCTCTCTCTAGACATGGTAGATGTTATGCTCTCTCTAGACATGGTAGATGTTATGCTCTCTCTAGACATGGTAGATGCTCTCTCTAGACATGGTAGATGTTATGCTCTCTCTAGACATGGTAGATGGTATGCTCTCTAGACATGGTAGATGGTATGCTCTCTAGACATGGTAGATGCTCTCTCTAGACATGGTAGATGTTATGCTCTCTCTAGACATGGTAGATGTTATGCCCTCTCTAGACATGGTAGATGTTATGCTCTCTCTAGACATGGTAGATGTTATGCTGTCTGTAGACATGGCAGATGTTATGCCCTCTCTAGACATGGTAGATGCTCTCTCTAGACATGGTAGATGTTATGCTCTCTCTAGACATGGTAGATGTTATGCCCTCTCTAGACATGGTAGATGTTATGCCCTCTCTAGACATGGTAGATGCTCTCTCTAGACATGGTAGATGGTATGCTCTCTCTAGACATGGTAGATGGTATGCTCTCTAGACATGGTAGATGTTGTGCTCTCTAGACATGGTAGATGTTATGCTCTCTCTAGACATGGTAGATGCTCTCTCTAGACATGGTAGATGGTATGCTCTCTCTAGACATGGTAGATGCTCTCTCTAGACATGGTAGATGTTATGCTCTCTCTAGACATGGTAGATGTTATGCCCTCTCTAGACATGGTAGATGTTATGCTCTCTCTAGACATGGTAGATGTTATGGTCTCTCTAGACATGGTAGATGCTCTCTCTAGACATGGTAGATGGTATGCTCTCTCTAGACATGGTAGATGGTATGCTCTCTAGACATGGTAGATGTTATGCTCTCTAGACATGGTAGATGTTATGCTGTCTGTAGACATGGTAGATGTTATGCCCTCTCTAGACATGGTAGATGCTCTCTCTAGACATGGTAGATGGTATGCTCTCTCTAGACATGGTAGATGGTATGCTCTCTCTAGACATGGTAGATGCTCTCTCTAGACATGGTAGATGTTATGCTCTCTAGACATGGTAGATGTTGTGCTCTCTAGACATGGTAGATGGTATGCTCTCTCTAGACATGGTAGATGCTCTCTCTAGACATGGTAGATGTTATGCTCTCTCTAGACATGGTAGATGTTATGCTCTCTCTAGACATGGTAGATGCTCTCTCTAGACATGGTAGATGTTATGCTCTCTCTAGACATGGTAGATGGTATGCTCTCTAGACATGGTAGATGGTATGCTCTCTAGACATGGTAGATGCTCTCTCTAGACATGGTAGATGTTATGCTCTCTCTAGACATGGTAGATATTATGCCCTCTCTAGACATGGTAGATGCTCTCTCTAGACATGGTAGATGTTATGCTCTCTCTAGACATGGTAGATGTTATGCTGTCTGTAGACATGGTAGATGTTATGCCCTCTCTAGACATGGTAGATGCTGTCTCTAGACATGGTAGATGGTATGCTCTCTCTAGACATGGTAGATGGTATGCTCTTTCTAGACATGGTAGATGGTATGCTCTCTAGACATGGTAGATGTTGTGCTCTCTAGACATGGTAGATGTTATGCTCTCTCTAGACATGGTAGATGCTCTCTCTAGACATGGTAGATGGTATGCTCTCTCTAGACATGGTAGATGCTCTCTCTAGACATGGTAGATGGTATGCTCTCTCTAGACATGGTAGATGGTATGCTCTCTCTAGACATGGTAGATGGTATGCTCTCTCTAGACATGGTAGATGGTATGCTCTCTCTAGACATGGTAGATGGTATGCTCTCTCTAGACATGGTAGATGTTGTGCTCTCTAGACATGGTAGATGTTATGCTCTCTCTAGACATGGTAGATGCTCTCTCTAGACATGGTAGATGCTTTCTGTAGACATGGTAGATGTTATGCTCTCTCTAGACATGGTAGATGGTATGCTCTCTCTAGACATGGTAGATGGTATGCTCTCTCTAGACATGGTAGATGGTATGCTCTCTCTAGACATGGTAGATGCTCTCTCTAGACATGGTAGATGCTTTCTGTAGACATGGTAGATGTTATGCTCTCTAGACATGGTAGATGTTGTGCTCTCTCTAGACATGGTAGATGTTATGCTCTCTCTAGACATGGTAGATGCTTTCTGTAGACATGGTAGATGTTATGCTCTCTCTAGACATGGTAGATGCTTTCTGTAGACATGGTAGATGTTATGCTCTCTCTAGACATGGTAGATGTTATGCTCTCTCTAGACATGGTAGATGTTATGCTCTCTCTAGACATGGTAGATGTTATGCTCTCTCTAGACATGGTAGATGTTATGCTCTCTCTAGACATGGTAGATGCTCTCTCTAGACATGGTAGATGTTATGCTCTCTCTAGACATGGTAGATGGTATGCTCTCTCTAGACATGGTAGATGCTCTCTCTAGACATGGTAGATGTTATTCTCTCTCTAGACATGGTAGATGGTATGCTCTCTCTAGACATGGTAGATGTTATGCTCTCTCTAGACATGGTAGATGTTATGCTCTCTCTAGACATGGTAGATGCTCTCTCTAGACATGGTAGATGTTATGCTCTCTCTAGACATGGTAGATGGTATGCTCTCTAGACATGGTAGATGTTATGCTCTCTCTAGACATGGTAGATGTTATGCTCTCTCTAGACATGGTAGATGTTATGCTCTCTCTAGACATGGTAGATGCTCTCTCTAGACATGGTAGATGTTATGCTCTCTCTAGACATGGTAGATGTTATGCTCTCTCTAGACATGGTAGATGGTATGCTCTCTCTAGACATGGTAGATGTTGTGCTCTCTAGACATGGTAGATGCTCTCTCTAGACATGGTAGATGTTATGCTCTCTAGACATGGTAGATGTTATGCTCTCTCTAGACATGGTAGATGTTATGCTCTCTCTAGACATGGTAGATGTTATGCTCTCTCTAGACATGGTAGATGTTGTGCTCTCTAGACATGGTAGATGTTGTGCTCTCTAGACATGGTAGATGGTATGCTCTCTCTAGACATGGTAGATGGTATGCTCTCTCTAGACATGGTAGATGTTGTGCTCTCTCTAGACATGGTAGATGTTATGCTCTCTCTAGACATGGTAGATGGTATGCTCTCTCTAGACATGGTAGATGGTATGCTCTCTCTAGACATGGTAGATGCTCTCTCTAGACATGGTAGATGCTCTCTCTAGACATGGTATATGTTATGCTCTCTCTAGACATGGTAGATGTTATGCTCTCTCTAGACATGGTAGATGCTCTCTCTAGACATGGTAGATGTTATGCTCTCTAGACATGGTAGATGTTATGCTCTCTCTAGACATGGTAGATGTTATGCTGTCTCTAGACATGGTAGATGTTATGCTCTCTCTAGACATGGTATATGGTATGCTCTCTAGACATGGTTGATGGTATGCTCTCTCTAGACATGGTAGATGCTCTCTCTAGACATGGTAGATGCTCTCTCTAGACATGGTAGATGTTATGCTCTCTCTAGACATGGTAGATGTTATGCTCTCTCTAGACATGGTAGATGTTATGCTCTCTCTAGACATGGTAGATGTTATGCTCTCTCTAGACATGGTAGATGGTATGTTTATACTCAGATCTAGGATAATCTTACTTTCCCCAAATCCTAATCTTAAATTCACCAAAGATCAGTCTTTGGGACATGTTAATCTAGTACAGTTTAAATGTAATGTATTCATGGTTTATGATACAGTATGTATGTGATGAACACAGATATCTGATGTTTTCTGCAAGCCACTGTGTCTCTGTCCATGGTAGAAGTTACCCTGATAGGATCAGTTCACCCTCCCTCAAACTCAACAAACTCTAGTTGAAATGTTAGGTTGTATCTCATGATTTCCACCGTCTCTCCTCCCCAGGTCACCAAGTTGATCGTGGTGTTCCACAGGGCTGAGGAGACGGCCTTCAGCAGCCGAGAGAAGGAGCTGTTTGTCCAATTCTGCTGTTCCTTCGCTGAGGACATGGTGCCTTTCCTCAACCGCTGTCTGCAGGTCCTGTTCCCCCCAGCACAGCTCTCTGTCATACTGGGTGAATACTCTGGCACTCCTCGTCTCTCTTTATTTCAACAGGTTATTTGTAAATCAGTTGGCATTTACATGATCTGCCGCCGATGCTAAAGACTTAGAATATGACAGATCTGCTGATGTGAAAACATCCACAGGAACAACCTCTATAATAATGTATGTGAAACGTGGTTTTCTTCTCCAGGTGTCCCTCCAACTCAAGTCCACAAGTACAGCAGTCTGGGTTGTATTGATGTGAGTGCAGTACTGGAGCCTCTGGGGTTTGTTCTTCCCAAGAGGGAGACGGTGACTCCGGTGGTAGAAGAAGACCTCAGTGTTGAGCTGGAGGGTCTCACCGCAGCTGATCCTGAACCAACACTTCCCGTTGACCACCTGGGACTTCCTGATCCTGAACCAATAGCAGGCCCGGAACCTACAGAGGAGGATCCCATGGTCTCGTCCACCATATCTACCGAGTTTGTGTCCGAGACAGGTCTGACCTCTGACCCTGAACTGGAAGCCATTTTGAACGACCCTAACCCTGTACTGGACGACCCAGAGCCTGAGAGACCAAGGGCTGACGGCCACCGTGAAGTACAGGAAGACCCTGAGTTGGAGGCCATACTGAATCCCCCAAAGCCTGTACTGACCGCCCCAGAACCTAACCCAGAGCCAGAGGTAAACCCAGAGGGACCAGGGGCAGACAGTGAGCCATCAGAGACTGAGGAAGTAGCAGACTGTTAACCCTCAGGAGTGATGGCAAGGTAACAGACTGTTAACCCTCAGAGGAGTGATGGCAAGGTAACAGACTGTTAACCCTCAGGAGTGATGTCAAGGTAACAGACTGTTAACCCTCAGAGGAGTGATGGCAAGGTAACAGACTGTTAACCCTCAGGAGTGATGGCAAGGTAACAGACTGTTAACCCTCAGAGGAGTGATGGCAGGTAACAGACTGTTAACCCTCAGGAGTGATGGCAAGGTAACAGACTGTTAACCCTCAGGAGTGATGGCAAGGTAACAGACTGTTAACCCTCAGAGGAGTGATGGCAGGTAACAGACTGTTAACCCTCAGGAGTGATGGCAAGGTAACAGACTGTTAACCCTCAGGAGTGATGTCAAGGTAACAGACTGTTAACCCTCAGAGGAGTGATGGCAAGGTAACAGACTGTTAACCCTCAGGAGTGATGTCAAGGTAACAGACTGTTAACCCTCAGAGGAGTGATGGCAGGTAACAGACTAACAATAGCCTTGCATTGATGGTTTTAATCTTGTAGTTACTGTGTATTTAACAATGACCCTTTCAGGAATGATTCCAATGCTTTAGCTTGTATATACTGTCATCTAATCTGGGTATGACTGGTTGGAGAATGTGGTAATACTGGGTTGAACTATTTAATAAATGTATATATTAAAATAGTTTATTTCTACTGTACATGTCAAATGGATGATGTTGATTATTAAAATATATCCAAAACAGAAGTTGCACCCTTGAACTCTGTTTAAAGTTTTAATTAAGGGGTATCAAAATGTCAGAGCAGGTTACATGCACAAGCCTTGAAAGTGCAAATACCTTTTATGGCTTTTACAAACTTGGTAGTTGAGTTACTGTATAACATTTCGTTCGAACATGGAATTAATAAAGTTTTCCTTAAAAAAAAGATTGTGTCATTCATACAAAACTGCAGTATTAAATTCAGCTATCTTCACAGTTCAGTTGCTGGAATTCTCTTTATTGGAACTTGGTGTGTAGAAACAGACAGCCTCAACATTTCTTCTTGCGGGCAGCGTTGGGGTTTGCCCGTCTCCGACCCCCTCCGCCTGCTCCGTCTGTGATGTGCAGGTTGGCAGAGCGGCTGTATATGTCGTGATCAGAGAAAGGGGAACTGCCCCCGTCCAGGTAGTCCGGGTTAAAGACGTCAGTCTTCTGGCGAGCCTTACGGGACACACGCTGCTGGGGGAAACGCTGGTCCTCCACCAGGTGGGGGTTGCTGGCGTGTTTGCCCCCTTGTGGCAGGGGCAGGGAGTACTACGGGGAACAGAGTGTACATTAGCTCCTCCCTCCAGTCAGCTCCTCCCTCCAGTCAGCTCCTCCCTCTAGTACTACCTCCAGTTAGCTCCTCCCTCTAATACTACCTCCAGTCAGCTCCTCCCTCTAGTACTACCTCCAGTTAGCTCCTCCCTCTAATACTACCTCCAGTTAGCTCCTCCCTCTAATACTACCTCCAGTCAGCTCCTCCCTCCAGTCAGCTCCTCCCTCCAGTCAGCTCCTCCCTCTAATACTACCTCCAGTTAGCTCCTCCCTCTAATACTACCTCCAGTCAGCTCCTCCCTCCAGTCAGCTCCTCCCTCTAATACTACCTCCAGTTAGCTCCTCCCTCTAGTACTACCTCCAGTCAGCTCCTCCTCCTAGTACTACCTCCAGTCAGCTCCTCCCTCTAATACTACCTCCAGTCAGCTCCTCCCTCTAATACTACCTCCAGTCAGCTCCTCCCTCTAATACTACCTCCAGTCAGCTCCTCCCTCTAATACTACCTCCAGTCAGCTCCTCCCTCCAGTCAGCTCCTCCTCCTAGTACTACCTCCAGTTAGCTCCTCCCTCATACTCCCTCCAGTCAGCTCCTCCCTCTAATACTACCTCCAGTCAGCTCCTCCCTCCAGTCAGCTCCTCCCTCCAGTCAGCTCCTCCCTCCAGTCAGCTCCTCCCTCCAGTCAGCTCCTCCTCCTAGTACTACCTCCAGTTAGCTCCTCCCTCTAATACTCCCTCCAGTCAGCTCCTCCCTCTAATACTACCTCCAGTCAGCTCCTCCCTCCAGTCAGCTCCTCCCTCCAGTCAGCTCCTCCCTCTAGTACTACCTCCAGTCAGCTCCTCCCTCCAGTCAGCTCCTCCCTCTAGTACTACCTCCAGTCAGCTCCTCCCTCCAGTCAGCTCCTCCCTCTAGTACTACCTCCAGTCAGCTCCTCCCTCCAGTCAGCTCCTCCCTCCAGTCAGCTCCTCCCTCTAATACTACCTCCAGTCAGCTCCTCCCTCCAGTCAGCTCCTCCCTCTAGTACTACGTCCAGTCAACAACAACGTGTAGAAGCTAGTTTGCAACATGTGTAGAAGCTAGTTTGCAACATGTGTAGAAGCTGCACATTTGATACAACAAATGTCATTATCTGAAGAAATCCTGAATCATTCTGTAAGAGGAGTTTCCTCCCCCAGTTGAAGGTTTGGTTGTAGTGTGGGTTTCACCCCCTTACCCTCTTCACCCCCTTACCCTCTTCCCCTTGGGGTTAAGCACTTTGGGGTTCTTAGAGAAATGCATCTGCATGCTTCCGTCCTCACTGACCGTCACTGCGATCTTCTTCAGTGTTTTGTTGCCACAGTGTGTACAGAAAACCTTATTCATGTTCGTTGTGGTCCTAAAACAAATATAACATGTGATACTATCAGTTTAATTAAGCTTCTTGAGACAAAGGTTGAGTAAACATTTCCTAATATTTCAAGTTGTCTAATTACAAAACCTGTACTTGTGACAATGGGTCGTTTTTGGTGGGCCTTTTACTGATAAGAGGTACTCACTTGAAACAGGCGTGGCATCGCAGGATGTAATTCCTGGCCTGCTTGATGAGCATCCCATTCACAGAGAGGACATGGAGTCCAATCTGAATCAGGACGTTCTGTTGAACAATCAAACAGTTGACCAACTGCATGATTCTGAATGTATATCTAAATGGGTCTTATCAACAGAATTTAATCAACTTTAAATAACAGCATCAACTATTACCACTCAGGGAGAGTTACATAGATAAGATGACAGTTTGCTGAACTATTCGAGTTAATTTAACCAGAATCTTCATGTTACGTCCCAAATGGCACCCCAATTCCCTATATAGTGCACTACTTTTACACTACCTAAGGGCCCTGGTTAAAATTAGTGCACTATATAGGGGATAGGGTGCCATTTGGGCCCCAGACAGTACCTGCATAGCGAAGTCAGTGGTGAGACATCCCACTTTAACGTCCGCAGGCGACGCCCAGATCCCCGTCTCCATCTGGACCTGTTTAATGTTGCTAGGAGTGATCCAACCACCGCCATCTTCCTCCTCATCTTCCTCCTCATCTTCGTCCTCCTCCTCCGACCCACTGCCGTGCTCCTCTGAATGACTCTCTGAGTGTTTGTGTTCCTCTGACCCGGTCCCAGTCTCAGGTTCTGTGTGGACGGTGTCTGCTGCTCCACTGCTGTTTGATACTGAGAGGTCCTCATCCTCTGACCCGGTCCCAGTCTCAGGTTCTGTGTGGACGGTGTCTGCTGCTCCACTGCTGTTTGATACTGAGAGGTCCTCAATGTTCTGGGGGGGAGGGGAGGGGAGAGGGGGGGAGGGGAGGGGAGGGGGGGAGGGGAGGGGGGGGGGGGGGGGGGGGGGGGGGAGAGGGAGGGGGGGGGGAGGGGGGGGAGAGGGGAGGGGTTCATTGTGAATCCCTCTTTGACGACTGTGTCAATCTGTCCAATGTATGAACGTTTCCATCACTTGGTTCGATCACAACAACTGCAGTAGGACATGAACCATGATGACATGTTGCTCAGAGGATACTATGTGGCTGAGGGTCAGAGCAGAGGTAGTCCGTGTTGCACTCCCCACGAGCTCCAGCAGGTCAGAGGTCACCATCTCTTCATTCAAAGACTCAATCATGGACACTCTTACTGACAGTTGTGGCTGCTTCGCGTGACGTATTGTTGTCTCTACCTTCTTGCCCTTTGTGCTGTTGTCTGAGCCCAATAATGTTTGTACCATGTTGTGCTGCTGCCATGTTGTGCTGCTGCCATGTTGTCATGTTGAGTTGCTACCATGCTATGTTGTCATGTGTTGCTGCCATGCTATGTTGTTGTCTTAGGTCTCTCTTTATGTAGTGTTGTGGCGTCTCTCTTTATGTAGTGTTGTGGCGTATCTCTTTATGTAGTGTTGTGGCGTCTCTCTTTATGTAGTGTTGTGGCGTCTCTCTTTATGTAGTGTTGTGGCGTCTCTCTTTATGTAGTGTTGTGGCGTCTCTCTTTATGTAGTGTTGTGGCGTCTCTCTTTATGTAGTGTTGTGGCGTCTCTCTTTATGTAGTGTTGTGGTGTCTCTCTTTATGTAGTGTTGTGGTGTTTCTTGTTGTGATGTGTGTTTGGTTCTATATATATATATATATATATATATATATATATATATAATCCCAGCCCCGTCCCCGCAGGAGGCCTTTTGGTAGGCCGTCATTGTAAATAAGAATTAGTTCTTAACTGACTTGCCTAGTTAAATAAAGGTTAAATAAAATAAAAAATAAAAAGTATGTGTTCTACTCACCAATAGTTCCAGCAGGTCCACGTGGAAGCAGGGCAGAGGATTCCTCCAGAACTGGAAGCTGTTGTACTCTCCGATCTCTGGAGGGTTATAGCTGTGCTGTGTCTGTGCCGCTGCCGTCGGTCTGCCACTGAACAACCCATCAGCTGGCCTCTGGACCATGAGGGACACATCTTACTATGACAGAAGTGGTTGATTTGTACTACGATCTTCCCATATGGTTCCCATTCACATGGTTATTCTAGATGTTCGCCTTTTAGGTTGTTTTATTAACATCTCAACATGCATATGGATCAGTACTGTGGATCAGTACTATGGATCAGTACTGTGGATCGGTACTGTGGATCAGTACTGTGGATCAGTACTATGGATCAGTACTATGGATCAGTACTATGGATCAGTACTGTGGATCAGTACTATGGATCAGTACTGTGGTTAACAATAGAGTTGATTTCATGTCATTCTTTGTACCGTACCTTTGAGGGAAAGTGGAACCCTGCCACGCCAACAGGAGCCTCTGGATGTCTCCTTGTACTGCATACCCGGACCTGACATCAGACTACATGTCAACGCTGTGGTGTGGATCCATTGAAACACTTACATACTCAGGTTCTGTGCGATAACTAGCCCCTTTCACCTGGCCGTGTCCCAAATGGAATGGCACCCTATTCCCTATATAGTGCACTACTTTAGACCAGAGAATGGCACCCTATTCCCTATATAGTGCGCTACTTTAGACCAGAGAATGGCACCCTATTCCCTATATAGTGCGCTACTTTAGACCAGAGAATGGCACCCTATTCCCTATATAGTGCACTACTTTAGACCAGAGAATGGCACCCTATTCCCTATATAGTGCACTACTTTAGACCAGAGAATGGCACCCTATTCCCTATATAGTGCGCTACTTTAGACCAGAGAATGGCACCCTATTCCCTATATAGTGCACTACTTTAGACCAGAGAATGGTACCCTATTCCCTATATAGTGCACTACTTTAGACCAGAGAATGGCACCCTATTCCCTATATAGTGCACTACTTTAGACCAGAGAATGGCACCCTATTCCCTATATAGTGCGCTACTTTAGACCAGAGAATGGCACCCTATTCCCTATATAGTGCACTACTTTAGACCAGAGAATGGCACCCTATTCCCTATATAGTGCGCTACTTTAGACCAGAGAATGGCACCCTATTCCCTATATAGTGCGCTACTTTAGACCAGAGAATGGCACCCTATTCCCTATATAGTGCGCTACTTTAGACCAGAGAATGGCACCCTATTCCCTATATATAGTGTACAAAGGGAATAGGCTGCCATTTGGGGTCCCATCTCATCGATCCCCGTCTTACCTTGACCTCAGGTTCTTTCTTCAGGTGGTCAGTCCCAACGTTTTCCCTCTCCAACTGGTAGGTCAGAGCCAACACCTTGATGTCTGTGGCAGAGAGGCTGGGGTAGTCTCCGGTCTTCTTGGAGAACTCGGTCACTGAAAACAGACCACAACATTCAGTACCATCATCATCACAATTCTGGGAAATATGTTTAGAAACATCAACAGCTAAAGAAGTGATGTTGGAGAGGCCGAGTGTCTACAAAACAAATACCCAGTACAACAACAAATTAACAACCAAAACGGACCAAATGTGTCATTTTAAAAACCTTAGCTACCTAATCTGATGTACTCAGGGTTTGGTTCTCTGAAGTTGAGTTGATATGGTAGAACAGACAGGCTCCTCCGGGTTGGCTTGTCTCTAATTTCCTCGACTACATCCTTCAGGGTGTAGATATTCTTCCCGATTTCCTAGAATATAAAAAAAATATATAGATATATAGCAATGTCAAAATCATAATATACGCAGGTACATGATATTCATGTGGCCATTTAAACAGGATGAACCACGTTAACTAGATAGCCAGACCTGACATCAACCACGCAGTTTGTGCAAAAAAAATTATTTGCATGATCCTTGGGTGATGTAACTACTGAAGAACATCGCTACTGTTATGTGACGAAGTTTTAACCTCACCTGAAGAGGTGCTTTCTTCAAAAACGCTCCTGCATCTGCGACAACATGTTCCACCATGGTAGCAGCCATCTTGGATAGCTATGGCCACATCATCAACCAATCAGAAGACAGAAAGTAGTTATCGCGTTGTCCGTGATTTGAGACTCGGGGCATCGTTGAAGGTCTGGTTGATGTTGTTGGGGCAGAGGAAGATGGCGGCTCGCTGGAGTAGTGAGAATGTGGTGGTGGAATTCCGAGATGCACAGGTACTTTAGTAAAACAGGCTTTAAATGAGAGTTGTGAGATGTAGCTAGCTAATGCAACATGTGTTGCCAAAGATATTTATAACTTTGCTCTTCTGTCTGTGGTGATGTCATACTGTCCCTAGTGAAAAAGTGGTAGTTGTTATCTTTGTGAGTAGTGAGGGAGTAAGTTCCCTAAAAGTGTCACAGTTCAAAGATGTCCCACTCAGTTGCAGGACTGTTGGGAGTTTTGTTTCATCAGGTCAAATGCACTAGATCCCACATATCCAGTTTACAGACATTGATCCATGCACAAGTTCTCGCAGCAATACTTTGCATGAAAACAAATAAAAAACCAAACGTGCTGCACTGCTGACTCAGATGCTGCTGGCTGAATGGTCCCATCTTACTGGCCCTCTGCATGATGCTCACATGATCTTCACTGACTTGGAAACTAACCATAAATATTACTTCATAATAATACTTTTTGGTCACAGGTCCAGGAATGGCTGAAGAATTGCAAAATGTACCTGGAGCTAACGCTGCATATAGCAGTACTGGGTGATTAGAAAAGTCATAGTCAATCGATCAATAGTATAATAATACTTTTAGCAAAACTATTTATCTTTAATTTACAATCTGTAGAAACTATGAAAATAGAAAGCTTCAGAACTTTTGTGAAACAGCACAGTTAAAAATATATGGCAAATAGAAATCAAACTGAATTGACATTTGTGGTCCTCTGTAGCTCAGCTGGTAGAGCACGGCGCTTGTAACGCCAGGGTAGTGGGTTCGATCCCCGGGACCACCCATACACAAACAAAAATGTATGCACGCATGACTGTAAGTCGCTTTGGATAGAAGCGTCTGCTAAATGGCTTATTATTATTATATATTATTATTACATCAGAAATAGATGGGAGAGGTTGAGGGTAGAGGAAGGGCAGGACTAAAAACAAATAAAATATAACTATTGTAAAATAGATTATGTCCATAAAATGTATATAGTGTGTATATGCTGGAAGTAGAAGCCTAAGTGTTGTTGTTCATTAGTTTACTCCAATTAGGGGAGGAGTGGTAGGGTTAGCGGAAAATAATAAAGGAAAATATATTTTTAAAAGATATGTATGTATGTGTGTGTGTATATATACAGTACCAGTCAAAAGTTTGGACACACCTCCTCATTCCAGGGTTTTTCTTTATTTTTTACTATTTTCTACATTGTAGAATAATAGTGAAGACATCAAAACTATGAAATAACACATATGGAATCATGTAGTAACCAAAAAAGTGTTAAACAAATCAAAATATATTTTGTATTTGAGATTCTTCAAATAGCCACCGTTTGCCTTGATGGCAGCTTTGCACACTCTTGGCATTCTCTCAACCAGCTTCACCTGGAATGCTTTTCCAACAGTCTTGAAGGAGTTCCCACATATGCTGAGCAATTGTTGGCTGCTTTTCCTTCACTCTGCCGTCCAACTCATCCCAAACCATCTCAATTGGGTTGAGGTCGGGGGATTGTGGAGGCCAGGTCATCTGATGCAGCACTCCATCACTCTCCTTCTTGGTAAAATAGCCCTTACACAGCCTGGAGGTGTGTTGGGTCATTGTCCTGTTGAAAAACAAATGATAGTCCCACTAAGCCCAAACCAGATGGGATGGCGAATCGCTGCAGAATGCTGTGGTAGCCATGCTGGTTAAGTGTGCCTTGAATTCTAAATAAATCACAGACAGTGTCACCAGCAAAGCACCCCCACACCATAACACCTCCTCCTCCATGCTTTACGGTGGGAAATACACATGCGGAGATCATCCGTTCACCCACACCGTGTCTCACAAAGCCACAACGGTTGGAACAAAAAATCTCAAATTTGGACTCCAGACCAAAAGACACATTTCCACCGATCTAATGTTCATTGCTCGTGTTTCTTGGCCTAAGCAAGTCTCTTCTTCTTATTGGTGTCCTTTAGTAGTGGTTTCTTTGCAGCAATTCGACCATGAAGGCCTGATTCACACAGTTTTCTCTGAACAGTTGATGTTGAGATGTGTCTGTTACTTGAACCCGGTGAAGCATTTATTTGGGCTGCAATTTCTGAGTCTGGTAACTCTAATGAACTGATCCTCTGCAGCAGAGGTAACTCTGGGTCTTCCATTCCTGTGGCGGTCCTCATGAGAGCCAGTTTCATCATAGCGCTTGATGGTTTTTGTGACTGCACTTGAAGAAACTTTCAAAGTTCTTGAAATGTTCTGTATTGACTGACCTTCATGTCTTAAAGTAATGATGGACTGTCGTTTCTTTGCTTATTTGAGCTGTTCTTGCCATACTATGGAATTGGTCTTTTACCAAATAGAGCTATCTTCTGTATACCCCCCCTACCTTGTCACAACACAACTGATTGGCTCAAAAGCATTAAGAAGGAAAGACATTCCACAAATTATATTTTAAGAAGGCACACCTGTTAATTGAAATGCTTTCCAGGTGACTACCTCATGAAGCTGGTTGAGAGAATGCCAAGAGTGTGCAAAGCTGTCATCAAGGCAAAGGGTGGCTATTTGAAGAATCTCAAATATAAAATAGATTTTGATTTGTTTAACCACTTTTTTGGTTACTACGTGATTCCGTATGTTTTATTTCATAGTTTTGATGTCTTTACTATTATTCTGCAATGTAGAAAATAGTAAAAATAAAGAAAAACCCTTGAATGAGGAGGTGTGTCCAAACCTTTGACTGGTACTGTATATTTAAAAATATATATATAAACATGGGGGATTGGAATTGATGCGAACAATTACATTAATGGAAGCTACAATCTTTCTGCAATATTAAGCTGATCTACCCCCTAACAAATAATAATATGCTTGTTGGTTGTTATCTTTTCAGGCCACTGCTATGTCCGTGGACTGTCTGGGTCGACATGCTGTGCTGTCTGGGTGGGTACCAGTCCAGCTCTTTACCACAGGTTACAGCACCATCACCACACACTGACATTCCTTACCAGCTGAGGCTGTTGATTCACTGTAGCTCTGTCTCAGTCAACATCACTGTAGCTCCGCCTCAGTCAACATCACTGTAGCTCCGCCTCAGTCAACATCACTGTAGCTCCGCCTCAGTCAACATCACTGTAGCTCTGCCTCAGTCAACATCACTGTAGCTCCGCCTCAGTCAACATCACTGTAGCTCTGCCTCAGTCAACATCACTGTAGCTCCGCCTCAGTCAACATCACTGTAGCTCTCTCTCAGTCAACATCACTGTAGCTCCGCCTCAGTCCACATCACTGTAGCTCTGCCTCAGTCAACATCACTGTAGCTCCGCCTCAGTCAACATCACTGTAGCTCCGCCTCAGTCAACATCACTGTAGCTCCGCCTCAGTCAACATCACTGTAGCTCCGCCTCAGTCAACATCACTGTAGCTCCGCCTCAGTCAACATCACTGTAGCTCTCCCTCAGTCAACATCACTGTAGCTCTGCCTCAGTCAACATCACTGTAGCTCCGCCTCAGTCAACATCACTGTAGCTCCGCCTCAGTCAACATCTATCAGGCCATAAGGCAACAGTGTCATGTCACGATGGTGGTCCTCTGTAGCTCAGCTGGTAGAGCACGGCGCTTGTAACGCCAGGGTAGTGGGTTCGATCCCCAGGACCACCCAAATGTATGCACGCATGACTGTAAGTCGCTTTGGATAAAAGCGTCTGCTAAATGGCATATTATTATTATTATTACGATGTTAGTTGTGTATTTGTTGATGAATCAGATTGAAATGGATGGGAGGTGGTAATATCCTGTGTGTTGTATCTTAAATGGATGGGAGGTGGTAATATCCTGTGTGTTGTATCTTAAATGGATGGGAGGTGGTAAT
Organism: Coregonus lavaretus; assembly: GCF_964263955.1. Taxonomy (NCBI): domain Eukaryota; kingdom Metazoa; phylum Chordata; class Actinopteri; order Salmoniformes; family Salmonidae; genus Coregonus; species Coregonus lavaretus. Next base: position 94,177 of record NW_028166022.1, read on the forward strand.
ATCCTGTGTGTTGTATCTTAAATGGATGGGAGGTGGTAATATCCTGTGTGTTGTATCTTAAATGGATGGGAGGTGGTAATATCCTGTGTGTTGCATCTCCCCTCCTGTAGACGGAGGTTTCTGTATGTGGTGAACCTGGAGACTCCTTCTGAAGCGCCCAGGAAGATTGGCAGACCGAGCAAGTGGGACGTGGGGACTGTTCAGTGGAACCCTCACAAGGCGGAGTCCCACGTCTTCGCTGCCTCTGTGAGTAACTCTGTTAAAACGGCAACAATAACATTAACAATTCATCAAATTGCCTTAAATATACTTTTTTCTATCGTTTTACATTTACTTTTTATATTTGAGTGATTTAGCAGACGCTCTTATCCAGAGAATCATTTAGCAGACGCTCTTATCCAGAGAGTCATTTAGCAGACGCTCTTATCCAGAGAGACATTTAGCAGACGCTCTTATCCAGAGAGTCATTTAGCAGACGCTCTTATCCAGAGAGTCATTTAGCAGACGCTCTTATCCAGAGAGTCATTTAGCAGACGCTCTTATCCAGAGAGTCATTTAGCAGACGCTCTTATCCAGAGAGTCATTTAGCAGACGCTCTTATCCAGAGAGTCATTTAGCAGACGCTCTTATCCAGAGAGTCATTTAGCAGACGCTCTTATCCAGAGAGTCATTTAGCAGACGCTCTTATCCAGAGAGTCATTTAGCAGACGCTCTTATCCAGAGAATCATTTAGCAGACGCTCTTATCCAGAGAGTCATTTAGCAGACGCTCTTATCCAGAGAGTCATTTAGCAGACGCTCTTATCCAGAGAGTCATTTAGCAGACGCTCTTATCCAGAGAGTCATTTAGCAGACGCTCTTATCCAGAGAGTCATTTAGCAGACGCTCTTATCCAGAGAGTCATTTAGCAGACGCTCTTATCCAGAGAGTCATTTAGCAGACGCTCTTATCCAGAGAGTCATTTAGCAGACGCTCTTATCCAGAGAGTCATTTAGCAGACGCTCTTATCCAGAGAGTCATTTAGCAGACGCTCTTATCCAGAGAATCATTTAGCAGACGCTCTTATCCAGAGAGTCATTTAGCAGACGCTCTTATCCAGAGAGTCATTTAGCAGACGCTCTTATCCAGAGAGTCATTTAGCAGACGCTCTTATCCAGAGAGTCATTTAGCAGACGCTCTTATCCAGAGAGTCATTTAGCAGACGCTCTTATCCAGAGAGTCATTTAGCAGACGCTCTTATCCAGAGAGTCATTTAGCAGACGCTCTTATCCAGAGAGTCATTTAGCAGACGCTCTTATCCAGAGAGTCATTTAGCAGACGCTCTTATCCAGAGAGTCATTTAGCAGACGCTCTTATCCAGAGAGTCATTTAGCAGACGCTCTTATCCAGAGAGTCATTTAGCAGACGCTCTTATCCAGAGAGTCATTTAGCAGACGCTCTTATCCAGAGAGTCATTTAGCAGACGCTCTTATCCAGAGAATCATTTAGCAGACGCTCTTATCCAGAGAGTCATTTAGCAGACGCTCTTATCCAGAGAGTCATTTAGCAGACGCTCTTATCCAGAGAGTCATTTAGCAGACGCTCTTATCCAGAGAGTCATTTAGCAGACGCTCTTATCCAGAGAGTCATTTAGCAGACGCTCTTATCCAGAGAGTCATTTAGCAGACGCTCTTATCCAGAGAGTCATTTAGCAGACGCTCTTATCCAGAGAGTCATTTAGCAGACATCACTGCCCACGTGGTGGCACCATAACATTCAGTCTCTGCTCAGTAGGCACTGTGGGTTTTGTGTTTGCAGAGTAACCAGCGGGTGGACCTGTACACATGGCGGGATGGCTGTGGGGAAGTCCACGCGTCCCTGCAGGGACACACACGAGTCATCAGGTAACACAGAGGAGATGCTCTAGGCTGGGGCCCAACATGCACCCTATTCCCTATAGAGGGCCCTGGTCAAATGGAGTGCCCTATATAGGGGATAGGGTGCTATTTGGGCCCCAGCCTGATGTTTCTGGTTATGTACTGTAGCATCTATGTTGCCAGGTCACTGACTGTGTTCGTATCCTACAGTGACTTGGACTGGTCCTGGTTTGAACCAGAGTATCTGGTCACCAGCTCTGTAGACACCTACATCTGTATCTGGGACACCAGGTAGGATATACCACTTTACTATAAACACCTCTCTCTCTCTCTCTCTCTCTCTCTGTCTCTCTCTCTCTCTGTCTCTCTCTCTCTCTCTCTGTCTCTCTCTCTCTCTCTGTCTCTCTCTCTCTCTCTCTGTCT
>NW_028166021.1:0-28177 GCF_964263955.1 Coregonus lavaretus
GCTGACCCGTCCTGTCCTGTCTGCTGACAATAAGATGGAGCATGAAAGAAAATATACTCCCAAATCGCACTCTATACCGTATTTAGTACACTACTATTGACCAGGACCCATAGCGCTCTGGCCAAAAGTAGTGGGCTATATAGGGAATAGGGAACCAGACCCTACTAGCACAGGTACTGTACGCAGAACCAGACCCTACTAGCACAGGTACTGTATGCAGAACCAGACCCTACTAGCACAGGTACTGTACACAGAACCAGACCCTACTAGCACAGGTACTGTATGCAGAACCAGACCCTACTAGCACAGGTACTGTATGCAGAACCAGACCCTACTAGCACAGGTACTGTACGCAGAACCAGACCCTACTAGCACAGGTACTGTACGCAGAACCAGACCCTACTAGCACAGGTACTGTACGCAGAACCAGACCCTACTAGCACAGGTACTGTATGCAGAACCAGACCCTACTAGCACAGGCACTGTATGCAGAACCAGACCCTACTAGCACAGGTACTGTATGAAGAACCAGACCCTACTAGCACAGGTACTGTACGTAGAACCAGACCCTACTAGCACAGGTACTGTACGTAGAACCAGACCCTACTAGCACAGGTACTGTACGTAGAACCAGACCCTACTAGCACAGGTACTGTATAGTTCACTACTTTTGACCAGAGCCCTAGACGTAGTGCACTATAAAGAGAGTAGTGTGCTGTTTGAGACAGACTCATACACTTTCCTCAGTCTGACCTACATTTCCTGTCCCAAATTTTCATTCTGTCTCCTCCACAACACACAGACACAAACACACACACACACACGGAGAGAGAGAGAGAGAGAGAGAGAGAGAGAGAGAGAGAGAGAGAGAGAGAGAGAACATTTTCAAATGAAATCCAAGGGAACAAATTAATTTATAATAGCCCTGCGAAGGATATTACTTTTTTCAAGTGGAGAGAGAGAACAAATGCTTTGCTGCCTGCATTGCAGTGAATCCATATGCAGGCTGAAGAATGTCGAATGCTATTTTAGTCTTCCATGTCAGTCCTTGCTGCAGTCCCTCCCCACCCAGCAAACCAAAATGATTTCTGTGAAAGTTTTCAGAACATTCATTAGGTTGCGGCAAACGTTCTCATAACACAAAAACTGTCCAGTTGTGCTGATGATTATACAACGTTTGTATAAAACATTTGCCTGATGTTGCAAGAACGTTCCCAGAACGTTGCTCTCACATTTTCTTGCGGCAACATGTCCTAAAAACATTACTGGTACATTGTGTTATTACATTACCTGGAAACATAATTAGAACGTTTGGGCAATGTTCTGTGGTGGTTGTTACAGATGTTGTGCACAATATTTTAGTGATCGTTAGGAGAACATTCCAAGAATATATCCTTTAAAACATTTTATGAAAGACAAAACAAACATTGGGGTGGGGGGGGTGGGGGGGGGGGGGGGGGGGGGGGGATGTTATCATCCTAATGTTAGAGAAAACCCTAACTAGAATCTTAGCTAATGTTCTGGGAATGTTCCCGGTTTTCTGGGCAGTGATCACAGTAACACATGCCTTGTTAACAGTCTGAGGAAGATGGGATGGTGTTGAGACTCTCAAGGACTTCAGCTCCCAGGGGGACACAGGTGTTATTTATAACACACACACACACACACACACACACACACACACACACACACACAGTTCACAAGACACAACTGTAAAGGATGGTGTGTCAACAGTCATTGCTTGTTCTTAGGAGTTACATCGGATGAAACAACATATGGAGCGTGTGTGTGTGTGTGTGTGTGTGTGTGTGTGTGTGTGTGTGTGTGTGTGTGTGTGTGTGTGTGTGTGTGTGTGGTGTGGAACCTTCGTAGAACTACCTGGAGGATATAATATGTAAATGTTTCTCCTGGCCAACTGCTACTGCATCCTTCATGTCCTGGCTAGTTGCTACTGCATCCGTCATGTCCTGGCTAGTTGCTACTGCATCCGTCATGTCCTGGCTAGTTGCTACTGCATCATTCATGTCCTGGCTAGTTTCTACTGCATCCTTCATCTCCTGGCTAGTTGCATCCTTCATCTTGTGGAATGGATTCTTCTTCTCCTCTCTGTCTCCTGCTGGGCGTGTTCTATTCTGAAACCATTTTGTGTTTGTGCAGCAAAGTCACTGAAATACCAATGAAACCCCCGTGTGTTAGGTAGCCAGGCCAGGAGGTAGGCTGTGTCTCAAATGGTACCCTATTCCCTATATAGTTCACTTACTTTCACCAGAGCCCTATGGGAGCCCTATGGGCCCTGGTAAAAAGTAGTGCACTATATAGGGAATAGGGTGCCATTTGAGATGAAGCAGTATTGTTTTCATAACAGGGCTTGTTGTTCACTGTTGACCTGAGGGCAGATCTGACCTGTGTGCTCTCCTGTGTTGTGATGTCAGAACAAGTCATGTTTGCAACTCTCCAGTGTAATGCTCTCCAGTGAAATGATCCCCAGTGTGAAGGGCCGCCCCCAGGTGGTAAGGGTAGGCAACAACACATCTGCCACGCTGATCCTCAACACGGGGGCCCCTCAGGGGTGCATGCTTAGTCCCCTCCTGTACTCCCTGTTCACCCATGACTGCGTGGCCAAGCACGACTCCAACACCATCATTAAGTTTGCCGACGACACAACAGTGGTAGGCCTGATCACCGACAACGATGAGACAGCCTATAGGAAGGAGGTCAGAGAGCTGGAAGTGTTGTGCCAGGATAACAACCTGATTGTGGACTACAGGAAAAGGAGGGACAAGCACGCCCCCATTCTCATCGACAGGGCTGTAGTGGAGCAGGTTGAGAGCTTCAAATTCCTTGATGTCCACATCACCAACAAACTATCATGGTCCAAACACACTAAGACAGTCGTGAAGAGGGCACGACAAAGCCTATTCCCCATCAGGAGACTGAAAATATTTGGCATGGGTCCTCAGATCCTCAAAAAGTTATACAGCTGCACCATCGAGAGCATCCTGTCCGGTTGCATCACCGCCTGGTATGGCAACTGCTCGGCCTCCGACCGCAAGGCGTATGGCCCAGTACATCACTTGGGCCAAGATTCCTGCCATTCAGGACCTCTATACCAGGCGGTGTCAGAGGAAGGCCCTAAAAATTGTCAAAGACTCCAGCCACCCTAGTCATAGACTGTTCTCTCTGCTACCGCACGGAAAGCAGTACCGGAGCGTCAGTTCTAGGTCCAAAAGGCTTCTAAACAGCTTACATTTACATTTACATTTTCGTCATTTAGCAGACGCTCTTATCCAGAGCGACTTACAAATTCGTGCATTCACCTTGCGATAGCCAGTGGGACAACCACTTTTTTTTGGGGGGGGGGGTGGGGTAAGGGGGGGTAGAAGGATTACTTTATCCTATCCCAGGTATTCCTTAAAGAGGTGGGTTTTGAAGTGTCTCCGGAAGGTGGTGAGTGACTCGCCGTCCTGGCGTCGTGAGCTTCTACCCCCAAGCCATAAGACTGCTGAACAGCTAATCAAATGGCTACCTGGACTATTTACATTGACCCGCTTCTCGCTGTTTACTATCTATTATCTATGCATAGTCACTTTACCTCTACCTGCATGTACATATTACCTCAATTACCTTGACTAACCCGTACCGCCGCATATTGACTCAGTACCGGTACCGCCTGAATATAGCCTCATTATTGTTATTTTATTGTTGCTCTTTTATTTTATACTTTAGTTTATTTAGTAAATATTTTTTATTAACTCTTATTTTTCTTAAAACTGCATTGTTGGTTAAGGGCTTGTAAGTAAGCATTTCACGGTAAGGTCTACACCGGTTTATTCGGTTTATTTATGTATTCGGTGCTGGTGAGAAATAACATTTGATTTTATTTTATTTTGATTTGTAATGCTCCCCAGTGTAATGCTCCCCAGTGTAATGCTCCCCAGTGTAATACTCCCCAGTGTAATACTCCCCAATGTAATACTCCCCAGTGTAATACTCCCCAGTGTAATGCTCCCCGGTGTAATGCTCCCCAGTGTAATACTCCCCAGTGTAATACTCCCCAGTGTAATACTCCCCAGTGTAATGCTCCCCAGTGTAATACTCCCCAGTGTAATACTCCCCAGTGTAATACTCCCCAGTGTAATGCTCCCCAGTGTAATGCTCCCCAGTGTAATGCTCCCCAGTGGGTTAGTGACAAGAAGATCAAGTTCCCACTGGGATCAGGTGTTATGTGTGTCTCTGACTGGAACATTACAGAGTGGTTGACATCACTGCTCTCATATTCATGTTTTCGATCCAGCATCTGCCAGTTGGATGTGGGTATTTTGGCCTTTCCTACTGAGAACAGTAATAGCTTCCACACCGTTAGCAGCTACAGTTGAAGTAGGAAGTTTACATACACTTAGGTTGGAGTCATTAAAACTCGTTTCCTAACCACTCCACACATTTCTTGTTAACAAACTATAGTTTTGGCAAGTCGGTTAGGACATCTACTTTGTACATGACACAAGTAATTTTCCCAACAATTGTTTACAGACAGATTATTTCACTTATAATTCACTGTATCACATTTCCAGTGGGTCAGCAGTAGCTCAGCTGGTAGAGCACGGCGCTTGTAACGCCAAGGTAGTGGGTTCGATCCCCGGGACCACCCATACACAAAAATGTATGCACGCATGACTGTAAGTCGCTTTGGATAAAAGCGTCTGCTAAATGGCATATTATTATTTAAACAGCTTGGAAAATTCCAGAAAATGATGTCATGGCTTTAGAAGCTTCTGATAGGCTAATTGACATAATTTGAGTCAATTGGAGGTGTACCTGTGGATGTATTTCAAGGCCTACCTTCAAACTCAGTGCCTCTTTGCTTGACATCGTGGGAAAATCAAAAGAAATCAGCCAAGACCTCAGAAAACAATTTGTAGACCTCCATAAGTCTGGTTCATCCTTGGGAGCAATTTCCAAACGCCTGAAGGTACCACGTTCATCTGTACAAACAATAGTACGCAAGTATAAACACAATGGGACCACGCAGCTGTCATACCGCTCAGGAAGGAGTGTCCTGTTCGTTGAAGGACGGGTCAGACCAAGGCGCAGCGTGAAATGCATACATGTTTATTATAAAGATAAACACATGAACAAAAACAACAAAACAACGTAACGTGAAGTCCTCAAGCTAAACACAAAACAAGCCTCTACACGGAACAAGATCCCACAACAACTGATTGCCAACAGGCTACTTGAGTATGATCCCCAATCAGAGACAACGAGCGACAGCTGTCTCTGATTGGGAATCACACCCGGCCAAACATAGAAATACAACACCTAGAACGTAAACATAGAAAATACAACATAGAACACCACACCCTGACTCAACATACTAGAGTCCCATAAGTCAGGGCGTGACAGTACCCCCCCCCCCCCCAAAGGTGCGGACTGCGACCGCACAAACCTGACATAACAGGGTAGGGTCCGGGTGGGCATTCCGCCTTGGAGGCGGATCCAGCTCCGGGCGTGACGACCACATTCTCTCAGCCTCCCCGTTGCGCCCCTGGTCTGGTCTGAACCTCGGCGCGCTGCTTCCCCTCTCTTTCCTCCCACGATGTACCAAGCCCTGTCTGGACCCTGGTGTGGGAGACCCCGAACCTGGAGAGGGGCTGATGTCTGGGTCTGGACTGGAGCCGCTGACCGGAGCTGGACTAGGCACCGGTGGAGCGGACTGCTCTGGCTCCGGAGTGGAGCTGCTGACCGGAGCTGGACTATGCACCGGTGGAGCGGACTGCTCTGGCTCCGGAGTGAAGCTGCTGACCGGAGCTGGACTAGCCCGGTGGAGCGAACTGCTCTGGTTCCGGAGTGGTTCCGCTGACCGGAGCTGGACTGGACCCCGGTGGAGCGGACTGCTCTGGCTCCGGAGTGGAGCAGCTGACCGGAGCTGGATCAGGCACCAGTGGAGCGGACTGCTCTGGCTCCGGAGTGGAGCAGCTGACTGGTGCCGGACCAGGCACCGGTGGAACGGGCACGGGCCGTGCCGGACTGGACACACGCACCACTGGCTTGGTGCGAGGAGCAGTAACGGGCCGGGCCGGACTGGCGACACGCACCACTGGCTTGGTGCGGGGAGCAGGCACGGGCCGTACCGGACTGGGAACACGCACCACTGGTCTGGTGCGAGGAGCAAGAACGGGCCGGGCCGGACTGGCGACACGCACCACTGGCTTGGTGCGAGGAACAGGAACGGGCCGTACCGGACTGGGAACACGCACCACTGGCTTGGTGCGAGGAACAGGAACGGGCCGGGCCGGACTGGGGACACACACCACTGGCTTGGTGCGGGGAGCAGGAACGGGCCGGGCCGGACTGGGAACACGCACCACTGGTCTGGTGCGAGGAACAGGAACGGGCCGGGCCAGACTGGGGACACACACCACTGGCTTGGTGCGGGGAGCAGGAACGGGCCGGGCCGGACTGGGAACACGCACCACTAATCTGGTGCGAGGAGCAGGAACGGGCCGGGCCGGACTGGCGACACGCACCACTAGCTTGGTGCGAGACGCAGGCACGAGGTGTACCGGACTGGGAACTGACGTTAGAGATCTCCGACTGTACCAGTCTTTCACTCTCCGCGCCCAGTCCTCCTCCCGTGAGGACTCCTCCCTGAGCCCCCACGAGTGCAGTGGTCGGGGCTCTTCTCCATCGATTCCCGACCACCCTTTTAGCCCCCCAAATGTTTTTGCTTGGGGCTATCTCTCGGGCTTCCTCCTCGGCCGGCGCCTTCTGTGTTGCCGTTGCTCCTCTCTAACCCGGGCCTCCACTGTCTCTTCCCAAGGACGGCGATCCATCCCAGCCTGAATCTCCTCCCATGTCCAGGATCCCTTTCCGTCCAGGATCTCCTCCCATGTCCAGGATGTCTGCTCCTGGGCACGCTGCTTGGTCCGTGTTTGGTGGGATCTTCTGTCACGTTCGTTGAAGGACGGGTCAGACCAAGGCGCAGCGTGAAATGCATACATGTTTATTATAAAGATAAACACACGAACAAAAACAACAAAACAACGTAACGTGAAGTCCTCAGGCTAAACACAAAACAAGACTCTACACGGAACAAGATCCCACAACAACTGATTGCCAACAGGCTACTTGAGTATGATCCCCAATCAGAGACAACGAGCGACAGCTGTCTCTGATTGGGAATCACACCCGGCCAAACATAGAAATACAACACCTAGAACGTAAACATAGAAAATACAACATAGAACTCCACACCCTGACTCAACATACTAGAGTCCCATAAGTCAGGGCGTGACAAGGAGACACATTCTGTCTCCTAGAGATGAACGTACTTTGGTGCAAAAAGTGTAAATCAATCCCAGAACAACAGCAAAGGACCTTGTGAAGATGCTGGAGGAAACAGGTACAAAAGTATCTATATCCACAGTAAAACGAGTCCTATATCGACATAATCTGAAAGGCCGCTCAGCAAGGAAGAAGCCACTGCTCCAAAACCACCAAAAAAAGCCAGACTACGGTTTGCAACTGCACATGGGGACAAAGATCGTACTTTTTGGAGATATGTCCTCTGGTCTGATGAAGCAAAAATAGAACTGTTTGGCAATAATGACCATTGTTATGTTTGGAGGAAAAAGGTGGTCGCTTGCAAGCCGAAGAACACCATCCCAACTGTGAAGCACGGGGGTGGCTGCATCATGCTGTGGGGGTGCTTTGCTGCAGGAGAGACTGGTGCACTTCACAAAATAGATAGCATCATGAGGAAGGAATATTATGTGGATATACTGAAGCAACATCTCAAGACATCAATCAGGAAGTTAAAGCTTGGTCGCAAATGGGTCTTCCAAATTGACAATGACCCCAAGCATACTTCCAAAGTTGTGGTAAAATTGACAACAAAGGACAACAAAGTCAAGGTATTGGAGTGGCCATCACAAAGCCCTGACCTCAATCCTATAGAACATTTGTGGGCAGAACTGAAAAAGCGTGTGCTGACTCAGTTACACCAGCTCTGTCAGGAGGAATGGGCCAAAATTCACCCAACTTATTGTGGGAAGCTTGTGGAAGGCTACCCGAAATGTTTGACCCAAGTTAAACAATTTAAAGGCAATGCTACCAAATACTAATTGAGTGTATGTAAAGTTCTGACCCACTGGGAATGTGATGAAAGAAATAAAAGCTGAAATAAATAATTCTCTCTACTATTATTCTGACATTTCACATTCTTAAAATAAAGTGGTGATCCTAACTGACCTAAGACAGGGAATATTTACTAGGATTAAATGTCAGTAATTGTGAAAAACTGAGTTTAAATTGTATTTGGCTAAGGTGTATGTAAACTTCCGACTTCAACTGTATGTATAATATATGTATATATGATAGACACATAGATTGCTCAGAATATCTACAGCTACCTTTAGATAGCTCTGCTATTGGGTCACAGCCAGGGTGCAGGGTCTGGTTGGTCTGATGTATGTTGAAGGGTTAATGAAGATAAAATGCCAGTGTGCTGGTTAGGATCATTATTGCCAGTGTGCTGGTTAGGATCATTATTGCCAGTGTGCTGGTTAGGATCATTATTGCCAGTGTGCTGGTTAGGATCATTATTGCCAGTGTGCTGGTTAGGATCATTATTGTCAGTGTGCTGGTTAGGATCAATATTGCCAGTGTGCTGGTTAGGATCATTATTGCCAGTGTGCTGGTTAAGATCATTATTGCCAGTGTGCTGGTTAGGATCATTATTGCCAGTGTGCTGGTTAGGATCATTATTGCCAGTGTGCTGGTTAGGATCATTATTGCCAGTGTGCTGGTTAGGATCATTATTGCCAGTGTGCTGGTTAGGATCATTATTGCCAGTGTGCTGGTTAGGATCATTATTGCCAGTGTGCTGGTTAGGATCATTATTGCCAGTGTGCTGGTTAGGATCATTATTGCCAGAGTGCTGGTTAGGATCATTATTGTCAGTGTGCTGGTTAGGATCATTATTGCCAGTGTGCTGGTTAGGATCATTATTGCCAGTGTGCTGGTTAGGATCATTATTGCCAGTGTGCTGGTTAGGATCATTATTGTCAGTGTGCTGGTTAAGATCATTATTGCCAGTGAAGTAGAACGGGCATCCCCATTCAAGCCAATGATGCCATATAGAATAATGATTGGATTGGACTAAATTCTTTGTTCACTAGGACAAGCCTAGTGTTGGATCGCTTCATTTCCTGCTGTCCATATCACATAGTTCGGTATATCTGTCATATCACATAGTTCTTTATATCTGTCATATCACATAGCTCGGTATATCTGTCATATCACATAGTTCTGTATATCTGTCATATCACATACATCAATGTATGTTGTCAACCGTCTGTAGCACGGACCTTAATGTATTTTGGTAACCGTGTGTAGCATGGACCTTAATGTATTTTGGTAACCGTGTGTAGCATAGAGCTTATTGTATGTTGTTAACCAGTGGTGAGGAGTAGTGAACTACATGTAGTTGAACTAGTCATTTAATAAAATGTTGCCATAGCTTGGTGGTAGTTGAATAATAATTCCCATTCTGTTTTGGCATCCGACCTGCCTAATTCTCACTTGAAACATTGTTTTTTCGTGTTTAAAACCTCTTCGATGTTAAGTCCCCCAAATGGGGGACTTTGAGCAGTTCTGGACCAGTTCGGAGTGACATTTTGGTGTACAAAGTGTTCTGTGAACGTCGTAGGGCCTTATATTGCCAGAAAGCCCCATCGGTCTGCTCTCTGTTTCCACTCTCTCACCAGAGCTGACTTGAAGTGTCAGGTTTCAGACCCCACATTTGCATAAGCAGTGACGTGGCAGATTTCCTGGCCTATCCAGACAATAATCGATTTCCTCTCCCTGTGAGCAAGTGAGCAAAGCCTGGGAGATGGCATATGAACGGTCACAGCCTAGCGAGTCCAGCCTTTGTGGTTTCATCTCACTGTGATGTTCTCAGTCCAGATATAGAGCTCACAAGATGAAACAAACTAAATCATTTCATAAAATTGAAAGAAGACCACTTTCTCTTGGTCACAGACCGACAAAATCACTTTGTGCTTAATGCTGAAGTTGTAACTGTGATGAAAACGCAGGGAGAAAAAGGTGTAGATTCACGCTCAGAGCGCGGCAGGTGTTTATTTCACCTTCGCAGAAGGCAGGAATCGCGGTCACAGGCAGGCAATGGTCATACACAGGTAGGCAAACAGGCAGGAGAATCAAAAACTAGGACTGAAGGCTATAACTGGTTCTCACAAACGAGCTAGGAAATGGCTTAGTAGAGTCAAAACGAGCAATACCTCACAAGGCACAAACAGAAAGAACTGAACTAAAGAAGGAGCTGATGAGACCAGGTGAGTAACTAACACAGGTGGAATCAATGAACAAAAATGAAAGAACACAAAGAAACAGGGCTACGTTCAAGAACACAAAGAAACAGGGCTACGTTCAAGAACACAAAGAAACAGGGCTACGTTCAAGAACACAAAGAAACAGGGCTACGTTCAAGAACACAAAGAAACAGGGCTACGTTCAAGAACACAAAGAAACAGGGCTACGTTCAAGAACACAAAGAAACAGGGCTACGTTCAAGAACACAAAGAAACAGGGCTACGTTCAAGAACACAAAGAAACAGGGCTACGTTCAAGAACACAAGGTGAACTAAGAAAATAAATACAGAACCTTACAGTAACGAGTCTACACTATAATAATAAATAATAAGCCATTTAGCAGACGCTTTTATCCAAAGCGACTTACAGTCGTGCGTGCATACATTTTTTGTGTATGGGTGGTCCCGGGGATCGAACCCACTACCTTGGCGTTACAAGCGCCGTGCTCTACCAGCTGAGCTACAGAGGACCACTCATTGGAATGGTGTCTCTGCTCAGTGGACGTTTAGGAGGACATTTTCTGTCCTCAGTTATGTGAAATAGTGCCAATATTGTAGTCACTTAGTATGGTCATATTTATTTTACAGTTATAAGAAATGTGAAATCTTATAGTAAAACATTTATAATTTGATTGTTCTTATACTAAGAAAGCATTTAAGTTATTTCAAGCCCTATTGTCCAACTTTTGTTGAATAGGAAAAATATCACGGGGAGCCAGTATGAAAATGTATGCACTCACTAACTGTAAGTCGCTCTGGATAAGAGCGTCTGCTAAATGACTAAAATGTAATGTAAATGTATTTCTTCTACAGTGCCTTGCAAAAGTATTCATCCCCCTTTGCCGTTTTTCCTATTTTGTTGCATTACAACCTGTAATTTAAATTTTTATTTTTTATTTTGATTTCAATGTAATGGACATACACAAAATAGTCCAAATTTGTGAAGTGAAATGAAATAAGTAACTTGTTTCAAAAAATTCTAAATAATAAATAACGGAAAAGTGGTGCGTGCATATGTATTCACCCCCTTTGCTATGAAGCCCCTAAATAAGATCTAGTGCAACCAATTACCTTCAGAAGTCACATAATTAGTTAAATAAAGTCCACCTGTGTGCAATCTAAGTGTCACATGATCTTAGTTCCTGTTCTGAAAGGCCCCAGAGTCTGCAACACCACCAAGCAAGCGACACCATGAAGACCAAGGAATTTTCCAAACAGGTCAGGGACAAAGTTGTGGAGAAGTACAGATCAGGGTTGGGTTATAAAAAAAGATCAGAAACTTTGAACATCCCACGGAGCACCATTAAATCCATTATCAAAAAATTGAACGAATATGGCACCACAACAAACCTGCCAAGAGAGGGCTGCCCACCAAAACTCACAGACTAGGCAAGGAGGGCATTAATCAGAGAGGCAACAAAGAGACCAAAGATAACTCTGAAGGAGCTGCAAAGCTCCACAGCGGAGATTGGAGTATCTGTCCATAGGACCACTTTAAGCCGTACACTCCACAGAGCTTGGCTGTAAGGAAGAGTGGCCAGAAAAAAATTATTGCTTAAAGAAAGAAATAAGCAAATGCATTTGGTGTTCGCCAAAAGGCATGTGGGAGAGTCCCCAAACATATGGAAGAAGGTACTCTGGTCAGATGAGACTAAAATGTAGCTTTTTGGCCATCAAGGAAAACGCTATGTCTGGGGCAAACCCAACATCTCTCATCACCCCGAGAACACCATCATCGGCAGGGACTGGGAAACTGGTCAGAATTGAAGGAATGATGGATGGCGCAAAATACAGGGAAATACTTGAAGGAAACCTGTTTCAGTCTTCCAGAGATTTGAGACTGGGACGGAGGTTCACCTTCCAGCAGGACAATGACCCTAAGCATAACGCTAAAGCAACACTTGAGTGGTTTAAAGGGAAACATTTAAATGTCTTGGAATGGCCTAGTCTAAGCCCAGACCTCAATCCAATTGAGAATATGTGGTATGACTTAAAGATTGCTGTACACCCATCCCAAAAAAATCCCAGTGGCTAGATGTGCCAAGCTTATAGAGACATACCGAAACCTGCCCGAACAAGGAGGGGAGGCAGCCTCGGCGGAAGTCATGACATAGTTATTGTTTATTGCCACCTCATGAAAAAATAATTACGTTTGGGTATGTCTATATAGACAGAAATCTACATTTTGCACTATAAATAGGCTAAAGTACACATTATGTTAAAATCTGACTCCAGAGTGATCTGTTCAAGCAATTTGTAGTATATGACATTTCAGATTTAGAGTAGTTTGGATGTAGTGAACTACTTTTTCAAAGTAACTTTAATTAAAGTAAACAATATGTTTCTCAAGGGTCGCTTTAGTGTAGCTTAACTTCTTCCACTGTGAAGCAATTGATAGCTTGGTAAACTTTATTTTCAGAGTAGCTTCCCCAACACTGTCGTTAACCGTGTGTGGAAGTCACAAACCCTATGCATGTACTTTAATGTACAGTTAGTGTTGAGCGGTGTGTACACTGAGTGTTGAAGCCTCAGAGCTTGTGAGTTATGATGTCACACTCTGTCCTCCCCTCTTAGCATGTTTAAAAAAAGATCAGTCCGTGGCTAACTGTCATTTAAAGAAGTGTCTGATCAGCATTCTCTCAGTCCTCTGTTGTCCAATCACAGCTCTCTTTCAGGCCTCCACTGGGGGCTCGCATCTGCGTTCCTGCACTTTAGTTAACACTGTGCTGTAATTGGGTCTGACTACAGTAGGACGTCTCTGTGCTGTAAATGTGGGCAGCATCTGGCTCAAGGCCCCCACCTGACTGTCTGTCACTCTACCTCTCAGCTACCAGACAAACACAGGACGAGAGAGAACAGAGAGGACAGACAGGAAGCAAAGATTAAAGAGAACATTTCATGAACAAACGCCTCACTCTTCTCCTCTTCGCTGGCGAATTCATCCATTGTGTGAAGTTTAAAGGCTTTGCGTCTTACTGTTAGCTAGGAAATGTATGCAGCTTGGCACTGTTTTTCTCGCGGACACTTTTTCTTGCTTTGCAATCACATTGTTATGATCACCATCTTCTGGAGAAAACAAGCAACCCAAAAAAACAAACAAACAGACAGATGGTTCTTCTTCATGGAAGCTATTTGAGGCAGTGATACTCTGAGTTGTTTAGATGACTTTCGTTTCTGTGTTTGTTGCCTCAGTGGAAAACATGCATGTCATGAAACATCATCGCTGGTTTGGTTTGTTTACTGTCTGGCTGTTGACAGTGAATACCACAGGAGGTTGGTGACACCTTAATTGGGCAGGACGGGCGTCGTGGTGATGTCTGGAGCGGAATTAGTGGAATGGTATCAAACGCATGGTTTCTATGTGTTTGGTGCCATTCCATTTACTCCGTTCCAGACATTATTATGAGCCATCCTCCCCTCAGCAGCCTCCGCTGCTACAGTTACATATACATACAGTTACCTCCACTGGTGAATACTCCACACTGTGCTGTGAGAGCAATCCCAGAACACATCCAAGTACACAGTTATGTTAGACGTGTCAACATTTTTGAATTCAGTTCTAGTCACTTATGCTATTGTGGTTGGGCCCAGATCCACACAGTACAGATCCACAGAGTACAGATCCACAGAGTACAGATCCACACAGTACAGATCCACACACTATAGATCCACACAGTATAGATCCACAGAGTACAGATCCACAGAGTACAGATCCACATAGTACAGATCCACACAGAAATAGATCCACACAGTATAGAGCCACACAGTATCGATCCACAGAGTACAGATCCACACAGTACAGATCCACACAGTATAGATCCACAGATTACAGATCCACACAGTATAGATCCACACAGTATAGATCCACAAAGTACAGATCCACACAGTATAGATCCACACAGTACAGATCCACACAGTATAGCTCCACAGAGTATAGATCCACAGATTACAGATCCACACAGTATAGATCCACACAGTATAGATCCACAAAGTACAGATCCACACAGTACAGATCCACAGAGTATATATCCACAGAGTACAGGTCCACACAGTATAGATCCACACAGTATAGATCCACAGAGTATAGATCCACAGAGTATAGATCCACACAGTACAGATCCACACAGTATAGATCCACACAGTACAGATCCACACAGAAATAGATCCACACAGTATAGATCCACACAGTATAGATCCACAGAGTACAGATCCACACAGTACAGATCCAAAGAGTACAGATCCAAACAATATAGATCCACACAGTATAGATCCACAGAGTACAGATCCGTACAGTATAGATAGACACAGTATAGATCCACACAGTATAGATCCACACAGTACAGATCCACACAGTATAGATC
Organism: Coregonus lavaretus; assembly: GCF_964263955.1. Taxonomy (NCBI): domain Eukaryota; kingdom Metazoa; phylum Chordata; class Actinopteri; order Salmoniformes; family Salmonidae; genus Coregonus; species Coregonus lavaretus. Next base: position 14,753 of record NW_028166021.1, read on the forward strand.
CACAGAGTATAGATCCACAGATTACAGATCCACACAGTATAGATCCACACAGTATAGATCCACACAGTACAGATCCACACAGTATAGATCCACAGAGTATAGATCCACAGATTACAGATCCACACAGTATAGATCCACACAGTATAGATCCACACAGTACAGCTCCACACAGTATAGATCCACACAGTGTAGATCCACACAGTCTCTTGAATAACTGTCATTACCAGACAACTGAAGGTATTTTAAAAGCCACCAGGGAACGAGGGAGGAAATGGTCCTGAGATGAAATAGAGATGGAGAGAAAAAGGGAGAGAATCCATAAACGTGTCTTTCATGTTGTCCCAGCTGGACACACCCAGAGGAATAATAACAGCCGGGATAACAACCATTCAAATACAAGCTATAGTTATTGTGTTTGAATCCACATTTTTCACATTAATTATACAACAATGTAGATAACTGTACAACTGTGCAGATATGAGAAACCAGAAAAGGAAGAGCAAAGGGGCTTGACCCCGCGGATGAGCAGCAGTGTGATGGGAAACGAAGAAGCATCACGTTCTGATAGGCTACAGACCTGTGCAAAGGTCTCTTCTGATGCCTCACCATTCTCAATAGCAGTCTCATCATTCACAGTACCCTGGGTACAGTTACCCATCCATTTAAACAGCACTACAGTATCTCTTCAGAGTCTATGACAGCTTTTAATAATACTCTTTGATTAAAGGGAATGGTCTGTAACTTCCAATTCTAAATCGACTGTCAAATAGATATGGATTATATTAAAGTAAAGGCTTCGATCACCAACGGTCTTAATCTATATGTGATGTGTGGTAGGCAGCAAGATTCTGAGACTTCTGCTGACACTCCTCTATTTCTCCTCTTCCTGTATGACTGGCCTCTCTCTCTCTCTCTCTCTGTCTCTCTCTCTCTCTCTCTCTCTCTCTCTTTCTGCCTCTCTCTTTCTCTCTCTTACTCTCTCACTCCCCTCTCTCTCTCTCTCTCTCCTCTCTCTCTCTCTCTCTCTCTCTCTCTCTCTCTCTCTCTCTCTCTCTCTCTCTCTCTCTCTCTCTCTCTTTATGACTGTCACCTCTTCTCTCCTCTCATCCTCCACAGATAGATAGTGATTCTAATAGCCTTGGTGGTAAGAGATTTTTAAAAGTCTCTTTACGGCCTTAAAGGTGCAGTCTGACACTCCTCTATTTCTCCTCTTCCTGTATGACTGGCCTCTCTCTCTCTCTCTCTCTCTCTCTCTCTCTCTCTCTCTCTGTCTCTCTCTCTCTCTCTCTCTCTCTCTCTCTCTGTCTCTCTCTCTTCTCTCTCTCTCTCTCTCTCTCTCTCTCTCTCTCTCTCTCTCTCTGTCTCTCTCTCTCTCTCTGTCTCTCTCTCTTCTCTCTGTCTCTCTCTCTCTGTCACTCTCTCTCTCTCTCTCTGTCTCTCTCTCTCTCTCTCTCAGTCTCTCTCTCTCTCTCTCTCTCTCTGTCTCTCTCTCTCTCTCTCTCTGTCTCTCTCGCTGTCTCTCTGTCCTCTCTCTCTCTCTCTCTCTCTGTCTCTCTGTCGCTGTCTCTCTCTCTCTCTCTCTCTCTCTCTCTCTCTCTCTCTCTCTCTCTCTCTCTCCTCTCTCTCTCTCTCTGTCTCTCTCTCTCTCTCTGTCTCTGTCTCTCTCTCTCTCTCTCCCCCCTCTCTCTCTCTCTCTCTCTCTCTCTCTCCCCCTCTCTCTCTCTCTCTCTCTCTCTCTCTCTCTCTCTCTCTCTCTCTCTCTGTCTCTCTCTCTCTCTCTCTCTCTCTCTCTCTCTCTCTCTCTCTCTCTCTCTCTCTGTCTCTCTCTCTCTCTCTCTCTCTCTCTCTCTCTCTCTCTCTCTCTCTCTCTCTCTCTCTGTCATGTGAATTTCTATCTCTAATTCACCCCTAAGCTTGAATCATTACCAGAGGTTGTAAGGCTCTGGTTTTAATCATTAATGATTCAAGGTCCACAACCACGAAGAAGGATTTTTTGTATGTTTATTCATGGAGAGCTCTGGCGCTAAAAACACATACATACTGTTTTTATACTTCTTGACAAACAAAGGCACTATGCTCCTCCCACCTTTAGGTGGCTTTCTTAAACAGTTCCCGCCTTCTCCTTTACCCTTGAATGTTTAGTACCCCCTCTGTTAGTGGGTTGACACTACATGATAATTCGAATATCGTATACACATTTCTACTGTATTTGGGGTGAAATCCTTTAGTCATTATTTTTAATACACAAATTAATCTATCACTCTCTCTCTCTCGAAAAAGCGAAAAAGCGTGTGCGAGCAAGGAGGCCTACAAACCTGACTCAGTTACACCAGCTCTGTCAGACTTATTGTGGGAGGCTTGTGGAAGGCTACCCGAAACGTTTGACCCAAGTTAAATAATTTAAAGGCAATGCTACCAAATACTAATTGATGTATGTAAACTTCTGACCCACTGGGAATGTGATAAAAGAAATAAAAGCTGAAATAAATATTCTCTCTACTCTTCTATCTGACATTTCACATTCCTAAAATAAAGTGGTGATCCTAACTGACATAAGACAGGGAATCTTTACTAGGATTAAATGTCAGGAATTGTGAAAAACTGAGTTTAAATGTATTTGGCTAAGGTGTATGTAAACTTCCGACTTCAACTGTATGTTGTGTACTGGTCCTCCATACTGTCACGTCTCCTCCCGTTGCTCCCCTCCGGCGCTCTGATTCGCCGGTCTACTGAGCCACCGGTCTGAGCGCACCACCTCGGCAACACCGGAATGGAAACCCAACGCACCCTAATCACCTCCAGCGCACCTGCACCTCATCATCTCATCACCACCCCTATATAGCCCTGGACTGTTCAGTGTTGTGTTGTGTGTGATTGTTAGTGTCATGTCGTGTACTCGCTCTTTGTTGTTCTCCTGCTCAGTGTTAAGTAAAACCTTTACATTGTTGATTCCTGCATCTGCGTCCTGCCTCTTCGTATCCTCAGTACTCGTCACACATACATTATGTCTCATTAGTAGTAGTAGTAGTTGTAGTATAGTGTTGTAGTGTTTTCCTGTCCTGTAGTAGTATAGTGTTGAACTTTGAACTGAGGCTAGATGAGATGCCTAATGATGTAATAGTATCCTCTCTGTGTCTCCAGGCATTACTGTAGCTAGCTGCCATCCTGTCCTCACATGCACACACACACACAAGCACACACACACAAGCACACACACACACAATCACACACACAAATGTTGCACCTCACCAAGTTCTTTTGAGGATGCCCTAAGCAACAACAAACCAACAAAAGACACACACACACACACAAGCACGCACACACACACGTGCACATTTCTGCTTACACGCACACACCTCCATAGCCTCCTACAGCTTATATATTGCCAGCAGGAAATGCCGGTTTTCTCTGCGAAAATGACAAAGAAAAACAGTGAAAAATTGCAGTGGTTAGTTGCTACTGCTGCCTCATGGATAACAGTAACAACAGATAATTGATTGAGAGGATCCTCTGTCTATAAATGAAACCCTTTGTTTCATACTGCAGGGGAGACCGGTGTTGGTTGTCACACTTTTGACTAATTAGTGTATTGCTCAACACCAGTATGTATCTTACAAGACTCAATATTAGGAGAAAGACCAATGTCTTGGGTAGAAATGGGGACCATCTTTATCCTCATATAAGCCATCAAACACACTCTGTCCACTTCTGACAACCAGCCCCATCCCGTTTGGTTGGCACAGTGTTTGCCATTAGTTTTCTTTCCAGCAAGAATTGAACCAATTTACAAACTTTTAGAAAAAGTAAAGCCTTTATTTATTTAACAGTATTTCTAACACAAATAAATAAGTGAAAATAAATTCTATATAGTTTAATATTTGCTTTGTAGTTCTTACTCGTAATATTAATGGTTAGTTAATACAACTCTCTCTCTCTCTCTCTCTCTCTGTCTCTCTCTTACTCTCTTTCTCCCACAGGACGGCTCATAATAATGGCTGGAATGGAATAAATTGAATAGTATCAAACACAAGGAAACCATGTGATCGTTGTGTCGATACCATTCCATTAATTCCATTCCAGCCATTACTATGAGCCTGTCCTCCCCCAATTAAGGTGCCACCAGCCGCCTGTGGTGTGAATGTTGCTCACTCTTAGTCGGAGTGGGTCCGGACCGGAACAAATCTGAACCAATCATAGAAGTCGAACTGGCGCCGGAGAAGATGGCTGCCGTTTTACAGCCCTCTAACCAATTGTACTATTATGTGTGTTTTTCCGCGTTATTTGTAATTTATTTTGTACATAATGTTTCTGCCATCGTCTCTTATAACCAAAAAGAGCTTCTGGATATCAGGACAGCTGTCACACCCTGGCTCTGGGGACTCTATATGTTGAGCCAGGGTGTGTAAGTTCTATGTGTTTTTGTTCTATGGTGTATTCTATGGGTGCTATTTCTATGTTGGCCAGAGTGGCTCCCAATCAGAGGCAACGAGTGTCAGCTGTTGCTGGTTGTCTCTGATTGGGAGCCATATTTAAACTGTCTGTTTTCCCTTTGGGTTTGTGGGATCTTGTTCCGTTTTGGTTTGTTCCGTTTGGGTTGTGTTTACCGTAGGACGTCACGTTTTCGTTTTGTTGTTTTGTTCGTGCATTCATTATATAAATAAATATGTTCGTTCATCACGCTGCGCCTTGGTGTACTCCATATAACGATTGTGACAACAGCGATTACTCACCTCGTATTGGACGAATACTTTTTCTTCAACGAGGCGGCCGCGAAGGATATCCTACAGACACCCGACAAGGCCCAAATCCCCGTCATTCGCATGAGGAAGAGACAGAGATATCGTGGACGTAGGTCGGGGTGCCTTTTAAGGATCCGACGGTGAGCGAGTAAACTGCCGCTCCCATCAATCCTATTAGCCAATCTTCAATCATTGGAAAATAAATTGGATGACCTAAGATTACGGTTATCCTACCAACGGGACATTAAAAACTGTAATATCTTATGTTTCACCGAGTCGTGGCTGAACGACGACATGGATAACATACAGCAGGGTTCTTCCATTCCGGTCCTGGAGGGCCGAAACACTTCTGTTTTTTATTCCTACCTGGTAGTTAATTGCACTCACCTGGTGTCCCAGGTCTGAATTAGCCCATGATTAGAAGGCGAGGATGAAAAACAGAGGTGTTTCGGCCCTCCAGGACCGGAATTGAAGAACCCTGACATACAGCTAGCGGGCTATACGCTACATCGGCAGGATAGAACGGCTGACTCCGATAAGACAAGGGGTGTTGGTCTGTGTATATTTGTAAACAACAGCTGGTGCACAAAATCAAATACTAAGGAAGTCTCGAGGTTTTGCTCGCCTGAGGTAGAGTATTTTTATGATAAGCTGTAGACCACACTATTTACCAAGAGAGTTTTCATCTATATTTTTCATAGCTGTCTATTTACCACCACAAACCAATGCTGGCATTAAGATTGCACTGAATGAGCTGTATAAGGCCATAAGTCAACAGGAAAACGCTCATCCAGAGGCAGCGCTCCTAGTGCAGGGAAACTTAAATCCGTTCTACCTAATTTCTACCAGCATGTTAAATGTGCAACCAGAGGAAAAAAAACTCTAGACCACCTTTACTCCACACACTGAGACGTATACAAAGCTCTCCCTTGCCCTCCATTTGGCAAATCTGACCATAACTCTATCCTCCTGATTCCTGCTTATAAGCAAAAACTAAAGCAGGAAGCACCAGTGACTCGGTTAATAAAATAGTGGTCAGATGACGCAGATGCTAAGCTACAGGACTGTTTTGCTAGCACAGACTGGAACATGTTCCGGGATTCTTCAGATAGCATTGAGGAGTACACCACATCAGTCACTGGCTTCATCAATAAGTGCATCGATGATGTCGTCCCCACAGTGACCGTACGTACATACCCCAACCAGAAGCCATGGATTACAGGAAACATCCGTACTGAGCTAAAGGGTAGAGCTGCCACTTTCAAGGAGCGGGACTCTAACCCAGACGCTTATAAGAAATCCCGCTATGCCCTCCGACGAACCATCAAACAGGCAAAGAGTCAGTACAGGACTAAGATTGAATCGTACTACACCGGCTCTGATGCACGTCGGATGTGGCAGGGCTTGAAAGCTATTACAGACTACAAAGGGAAGCACAACCGCGAGCTTCCCAGTGACACAAGCCTACCAGACGAGCTAAACCACTTCTATGCTCGCTTTGAGGCAAGCAACACTGAAGCATGCATGAGAGCACCAGCTGTTCCGGATGACTATGTGATCACGCTCTCCGTAGCCGATGTGAGTAAGACTTTTAAGCAGGTCAACATTCACAAGGCCGCAGGGCCAGACGGATTACCAGGACGTGTACTCCGAGCATGTGCTGACCAACTGGCAAGTGTCTTCACTGACATTTTCAACATGTCCCTGACTGAGTCTGTAATACCAACATGTTTCAAGCAGACCACCATAGTCCCCGTGCCCAAGGACACTAAGATAACCTGCCTAAATGACTACCGACCCGTAGCACTGACGTCTGTAGCCATGAAGTGCTTTGAAAGGCTGGTCATGGCTCACATCAACACCATTATCCCAGAAACCCTAGACCCACTCCAATTTGCATACTGCTCCAACAGATCCACAGATGATGCAATCTCTATTGCACTCCACACTGCCCTTTCCCACCTGGACAAGAGGAGCACCTACGTGAGAATGCTATTCATTGACTACAGCTCAGCATTCAACACCATAGTGCCCTCAAAGCTCATCACTAAGCTAAGGATCCTGGGACTAAACACCTCCCTCTGCAACTGGATCCTGGACTTCCTGACGGGCCGCCCCTAGGTGGTAAGGGTAGGTAACAACACATCTGCCACACTGATCCTCAATACGGGGGGCCCTCAGGGGTGCGTGCTCAGTCACCTCCTGTACTCCCTGTTCACCCATGACTGCATGGCCAGGCACGACTCCAACACCATCATTAAGTTTGCCGACGACACAACAGTGGTAGGCCTGATCACCGACAATGATGAGACAGCCTATAGGGAGGAGGTCAGAGACCTGGCCGTGTGGTGCCAGGATAACAACCTCTCCCTCAACGTGACCAACAAAAAGGAGATGATTGTGGACTACAAGAAAAAAAAGAGGACTGAGCACGTCCCCATTCTCATCGACGGGGCTGTAGTGGAACAGGTTGAGAGCTTCAAGTTCCTTAGTGTCCACATCACCAACGAACTATCATGGTCCAAACCCACGAACACAGTCGTGAAGAGGGCACGACAAAGCCTATTCCCCCTCAGGAGACTGAAAAGATTCGGCATGGGTCCTCAGATCCTCAAAAAATTATACAGCTGCACCATCGAGAGCATCCTGACTGGTTGCATCACCGCCTGGTATGGCAACTGCTTGGCCTCCGACCGCAATGCACTACAGAGGGTAGTGCGTACGGCCCAGTACATCACTGGGGCCAAGCTTCCTGCCATCCAGGACCTCTATACCAGGCGGTGTCAGAGGAAGACCCTCAAAATTGTCAAAGACTCCAGCCACCCTAGTCATAGACTGTTCTCTCTGCTACCGCACGGCAAGCGGTACCGGAGTGCCAAGTCTAGGTCCAAAATACTTCTCAACAGCTTCTACCCCCAAGCCATAAGACTCCTGAACAGCCAATCATGGCTACCCGGACTATTTGCACTGCCCCCCCACCCCATCCTTTTACGCTGCTGCTACTCTGTTAATTATTTATGCATAGTCACTTTAACTCTACCCACATGTACATATTACTTCAACTAGCCGGTGCCCCCGCACATTGACTCTGCACCGGTACCCCCCTGTATATATAGCCTCCCTACTGTTATTTTATTTTACTTCTGCTCTTTTTTCTCAACACTTTTTTGTTGTTGTTTTATTTTACTTTTTTATTAAAAATAAATGCACTGTTGGTTAAGGGCTGTAAGTAAGCATTTCACTGTAATGTCTGCACCTGTTGTATTCGGCGCATGTGGCCAATAAAATTTGATTTGATTTGAAGTCTATGTTTCACAAATTTGGACAGCACAGTATACAGTGGAGCATAGTAGAGTAAAGAACAGTTGAGTACAGTACAGTAGAGTACAATAGAGTAGAGTACAGTAGAGTACAGTGTACTGTGTTATTTCATAGTTTTGATGTCTTCACTATTATTCTACAATGTAGACACAATACCCCAGAATGACAACGCGAAAACAGGTTTTTAGACATTTTTGCAACAAAAAAAAAATAACGTATTTACATAGGTATTCAGAACATTTGCTATGAGACACAAAAATTTAGCTCAGGTGCATCCTGTTTTAATTGATCATCCATGAGATGTTTCTACAACTTCATTGGAATACACCTGTGGTAAATTCAATTAATTGGAAATTATTTGGAAAGGCACACACCTGTCTATATAAGGTCCCACAGTTGACAGTGCATATCAGAGCAAAACCCAAGCCATGAGGTTGAAGGAATTGTCTGTAGAGCTCCGAGACAGGATTGTGTCGAGGCACGTATCTGGGGAAGGGTACAAAAAAGAAATCTGCAGCATTGAAGGTCCCCAGGAACACAGTGGCCTCCATCATTCTTAAATGGAAGAAGTTTGGAACCAATAAGACTCTTCCTAGAGCTGGCCACCCGGCCAAACTGAGCAATTGGGGGAGATGGGCCTTGGTCAGGGAGGTGACCAAGAACCCGATGGTCACTCTGACAGAGCTCTGGAGTTCCTCTGTGGAGATGGGAGAACCTTCCAGAAGGACAACCATCTCTGCAGCACTCCACCAATCAGGCCTTTATGGTAGAGTGGCCAGATGGTCGCCACTCCTCAGTAAAAGGCACATGACAGCCCGCTTGGAGTTTGCCAAAAGTCACCTAAAGACTCTTAGACCATGAAAAACAAGATTCTCTGGTCTGATGAAACCAAGATTGAACTCTTTGGCCTGAATGCCAAGTATCACATCTGGAGGAAACCTGGCACCATCCCTACGGTGAAGCATGGTGGTGGCAGCATCATGCTGTGGGGATGTTTTTCAGCAGCAGGGACTGGGAGACTAGTCAGGATCGAGGGAAAGATGAAAGGAGCAAAGTACAGAGAGATCCTTGATGAAAACCTGCTCCAGAGTGCTCAGGACCTCAGACTGGGGCGAAGGTTCAGCTTCCAACAGGACAACAACCATAAGCACACAGCCAAGACAATGCAGGAGTGGCTTTGGGACAAGTCTCTAAATGTCCTTGAGTGGCCCAGCCAGAGCCCGGACTTGAACCCGATCGAACAACTCTGGAGAGACCTGAAAATAGCTGTGCAGCAACGCTCCCCATCCAACCTGACAGAGCTTGAGAGGATCTGCAGAGAAGAATGTGAGAAACCCCCCAAATACAGGTGTGCCAAGCTTGTAGCGTCCTACCCAAGAAGACTCGATGCTGTAATCGCTGCCAAAGGTGCTTCAAGAAAGTACTGAGTAAAGGGTCTGAATACTTATGTAAATGTGATATTTCAGTGTTTTATTTTTAATAAATTAGCAAAGATTTCTAAAAATTGTTTTTGCTCTGTCATTATGTGGTATTGTGTGTAGATTGATGAGGAAGAAAAACAATTAAATCAAATTTTAGAATAAGGCTGTGACGTAACAAAATGTGGAAAAAGTCAAGGGGTCTGAATACTTTCCGAAGGCACTGTATACCCGGGTATATTAGCCAAGGTCATAGAAAGTACTGAGTAAACCCAGACAGATAAACTCACTCGACCCAGACAGATAAATTAATCTACTGCTCTGTTCAATCGTCGGGCATCTTTTGAGTTCGATGTCATTGCATTTGAAATGTTTTACGTCAGAATTTTTCAGAGACAGCCATGTGTGCATTAATGAATCAATCATACAATCATTTTGGCTTTGTTGTAATCAATCTAACTACATAACAACATAATGGTAATAATTTCTCTGAATGGTAAATCTCTATTGATAAACTGGGTAAATCAAGATGTAGCCTAGGTCTATTCACAATACAGGTGAATGCATATTCAGTAGGAGTGTGTGCATGCATTGAGTTATTGATCTTGTTTTGGCTGATTTCATGGGGCTACAGATGACAAACAATCTGTTTCCCTTCCATTTGGGACTTATTTTATTGTACTGATCAACAACATTTGCATAGAACTAGCTTCTTTTATAAAAGTGTGCCCTGTCTCTTTAACCAATAATAACGTCATTCACGATGCAAGAGGGCACGGATTGTTCGCGCCCGCTTCATGTATCGCCCACTATATGCTGTGCACATTACATACTGCGCCCACACTATGCCGCGCCCACTACATGTTGCGCCCACTACATGCCGCGGCCAATTCCATTGAGTCTGCTAGCTAGCTAGGACACTGGCACGCACAGTCCTTCGCCCCCGCCTGCCGAGCACTGCGTTCCCGCAGTTATTTTAAAGTTACAGTGAGAGTCAGAGCTACAGGTCTGTCTGTATGGTAATGTTAGGTCAGAGCTACAGGTCTGTCTGTATGGTAATGTTAGGTCAGAGCTACAGGTCTGTCTGTATGATAATGTTAGGTCAGAGCTACAGGTCTGTCTGTATGATAATGTTAGGTCAGAGCTACAGGTCTGTCTGTATGATAATGTTAGGTCAGAGCTACAGGTCTGTCTGTATGGTAATGTTGAGTCAGAGGTACAGGTCTGTCTGTATGGTAATGTAGAGTCAGAGGTACAGGTCTGTCTGTATGGTAATGTTGAGTCAGAGCTACAGGTCTGTCTGTATGGTAATGTTAGGTCAGAGCTACAGGTCTGTCTGTATGGTAATGTAGAGTCAGAGGTACAGGTCTGTCTGTCTGGTAATTTGAGTTAGAGGTAGAGGTCTGTCTGTATGATAATGTTAGGTCAGAGGTACAGGTCTGTCTGTATGATAATGTTAGGTCAGAGCTACAGGTCTGTCTGTATGGTAATGTTAGGTCAGAGCTACAGGTCTGTCTGTATGGTAATGTTGAGTCAGAGGTACAGGTCTGTCTGTATGATAATGTGAGTTAGAGGTAGAGGTCTGTCTGTATGATAATGTAAAAGAGGTATAGCAAGAGAACCAGCTGTATGGGAAAAGGTACTGACACACACACACTGGCTCTAGACTACAGAAGAGATTGCTGCTCTATCCTGAGGAAAAGGAAAAGGTGTATAATAATTCCTGGCTGATTGTTTGCAGCCAGAAGACAGCTATTATATTGACAGGTAGTGGTCAAATCATATGATTTATTTATACACTAATTCTGCCTCCCCTCCCCCTCTTTTCTCCTGCCTCCCCATCTCCTCTCCTGCCTCCCCCTCTCCTCTCCTGCCTCCGCGTCTCCTCTCCTCTCCTGCCTCCCCGACTCCCCTCCTCTCCTGCCTCCCCCTCTCCTCTCCTCTCCTTCCTCCCCCTCTCTTCTCCTCTCCTGCCTCCCTCCCTCCTCCCCTGCCTCCCCTCTCCTCTCCTCTCCTCTTCTCTCCTCTTCTCTCCTGCCTCCTCGTCTCCTCCCCTGCCTCACCCTCTCCTCTCCTGCCTCCCCTCTCCTCTCCTCTCCTCTTCTCTCCTACCTCCCCCTCTCCTCTCCTGCCTCCCCCTCTCCTCTCTTGCCTCCCCTCTCTTCTCCTCTCCTGCCTGTCTCCCCCTCCCCTCTCCTGCCTCCTCCTCTCTTCTCCTCTCCTGCCTCCCCTCTCCTCTCCTTACTCCCTCTTTCCTCTCCTATCCTCTCCTGCCTCCTTCCCCGTCTCCTCCCTTTCTCCTCTCCTCTCCTTTCTTTCTGCCCGACTGCCTCCTTTCCACTTAATTTTTACATTTTACATTTTAGTTATTTATCTTAAGATGAATGCAAGGAGGCATGCAGGCAGGAGCGGAGAGGAGAGAGGGAGGAGACGGGAGGGAGGCAGGAGAGGAGAGGAGAAAGGAGGAGAGGAGAGGGGAGAGGGAGGCAGGAGAGGAGAGGAGACAAGAGGAGAGGAGAGAGGAGGAGAGGAGAGGGGAGAGGGAGGAAGGAGACGGGAAAAAGGCAGGAGAGGAGAGGAGAGAGGGAGGAGAGGAGAGGAGAGGAGAGAGGGAGGAGAGTGGAGGCAGGAGAGTAGAGTAGAGTAGAGTAGAGGAAAGGAGAGGAGAGGAGAGGAGAGGAGAGGAGAGGAGAGGAGAGGAGAGGAGAGGAGAGGAGAGGAGAGGAGAGCAGGCAGGCAGGAGAGTAGAGTAGAGTAGAGTAGAGTAGAGGAGAGGAGAGGAGAGGAGAGGAGAGGAGAGGAGAGGAGAGGAGAGGAGAGGAGAGGAGAGGAGAGGAGAGGAGAGGAGAGGAGAGCAGGCAGGCAGGAGAGGATAGAGGGAGGCAGGAGAGGAGAGGGGGAGGCAGGAGAGGAGAAGCGGAGGCAATCAGGTAGGAAATATTTGGATGTCTCATATAGCTATCTATATGTCCTGTCCTTCCTAGCCTTCTCCTCTCCTTCCTCCCCTCTCCGCTCCTGCCTGCCTGCCTTCTTGCATTCATCTTAAGATAAATAACTAAAATGTAAAAATTAAAGGAGTGGGGAAAGCAGGCAGTCAGGCAGGAGAGGAGAGGAGAGGAGAGGAGAGGAGAGGAGAGGAGAGGAGAGGAGAGGAGAGGAGAGGAGGAGAGGAGAGGAGAGGAGAGGAGAGGAGAGGGAGGAAGGAGACGGGGAAAAAGGCAGGAGAGGAGAGGAGAGAGGGAGGAGAGGAGAGGAGAGAGGGAGGAGAGTGGAGGCAGGAGGAGAGGAGAGGAGAGGAGAGGAGAGGAGAGGAGAGGAGAGGAGAGGAGAGGAGAGGAGAGGAGAGGAGAGGAGAGGAGAGGAGAGGAGAGGAGAGGAGAGGAGAGGCAGAAGAGGAGAGGAAAGGAGAGGAAAGAGGGAGGCAGGAGAGGAGAGGAGAGGAGAGGAGAGGAGAGGAGAGGAGAGGAGAGGAGAGGAGAGGAGAGGAGAGGAGAGGAGAGGAGAGGAGAGGAGAGGGAGGAAGGAGACGGGGAAAAAGGCAGGAGAGGAGAGGAGAGAGGGAGGAGAGGAGAGGAGAGAGGGAGGAGAGTGGAGGCAGGAGAGGAGAGGAGAGGAGAGGAGAGGAGAGGAGAGGAGAGGAGAGGAGAGGAGAGGAGAGGAGAGGAGAGGAGAGGAGAGGAGAGGAGAGGCAGAAGAGGAGAGGAAAGGAGAGGAAAGAGGGAGGCAGGAGAGGAGAGGAGAGGAGAGGAGAGGAGAGGAGAGGAGAGGAGAGGATAGGAGAGGAGAGGAGAGGGGGAGGCAGGAGAGGAGAGGAAAGGAGAGGAAAGAGGGAGGCAGGAGAGGAGAGGAGAGGGGGAGGCAGTAGAGGAGAGGAGAGGGGGAGGCAGGCAGGTAATATGTGGTTTTCTCACCTAGCCTTAAGTTGAATGCCTCCACTCCCTCCCCGT